>NW_026136711.1:22384954-22627454 GCF_905237075.1 Dicentrarchus labrax | reverse complement strand
TCACAGCAACAAGGAAGTTTAATTTAGTTCTTGATTTGGCGACCCCTGTGAAAAGAAACAGTACTGTTTCTACTGCCTCGTTTCATTGATTTTAAGGGGACTCTGAACAAATCCAGTCCAATGGAAGGGAATCTCCTCACTAATGGCATTGTTTGTCCTTGTTTAAATAAAGGATCTGAATACTTCCTCCTCCACTGCACTCCAGAGCAGAACAACTAAACATGTGAACTGTTGCTTTCCACACACCATCACATGTCACAAACAGTTAAATCAGCCACGTGATATCCAAGAACAATCCCTCAGCTGTTCGTCATCTCGCTGTACAGACGTCAGATATCAAAGCGTATTTATTTATTATTGAGGTCATATTGAGAGGTGTTTCTAATTTGTGTCCTTCCAATTTACATGCATGGGTTAACTATGACTTCAGTGCTAAAACATATAATTTAATTAACACCTCTATGACAGTGTCTGAATATCACTATAAAAGTAGACTTTTTTATGGATTTCGTTATACTCTACAGGTGCACATAATAAACACTGAGTGTAAATCTATTCATCAATCAACACCAAATAAACCTCCTGTGAGATTCATTAAATATAGACCACAAACAAATATTACACATGGTTCCTAATATCTTTTTTATTGTCACTCTAACATGCATCAATTGTCATTAAAAAGTCCTCCACCTCACCCCATCTATATTATAGAAAATAATGTGAGGTTTTATAACAGCATCTTAGTATTTGTGATATTGCATAGGCCTTCTTGCCTGAAAATGTTGTGACTTTGCTGTTCGGCAAAACTATTTTTTATATATTTTTTTGACAAAGAGGTGTGTGTGTGTAGAATATTGCTTTGACCTGATATTTTTATTTAAAAATGTAAAGTTATTTTACATATCTACCTAACTAACCACCCCATACAATGTAAATAAATACTTCCTATATATCACTGAAGCTGTTGCTCATCTGATAAGTTGCAATGATTGCTATCTCTGTCACTATAAACCGACTCTGTTTATTTGTGTAATGAGTCATATTAAACATCCAACCAAGCATACCACTTTCTTAATGAGGCAATATCATTTAGGAATCAAGATCAGTGGCCCTGGAACCCTGGAAGTTACACCAGCATCTCTGTTTCCAAATCCCTCTGCGTCATTACAGGAACAAGATAAAGACAGAGATGCAGAAAAACAAAGGGTGTTTGGCTGGCCTGACAGGAAGAAAGCTTCCCATTAACACTGGTGAGATAAAATCCAGATGGTGAAATCACATTACTAAAGGACTGGCAGTGTGTTTCATCCGCTCAGGGAAGTCGCCAGCCAACACAGCTCAAGACACTGAGGCGTATTTGACTGCATTTGACTATTTTAATCTTTTGTGATTATGAAGGTGTAGTATAAGAAGAATGGGTGATATATTAGCGATGCTTTATCATACAGGACTGTGAAGTTTCCTGGAAATAACTATTATTTGGCACAAAGTATAGAGAGAACAGAGTCGGTAAGTCAATTCTCATTCATGGCTGAGTTGGTCTAACTAGTACACAGGACATATTTTTTAACCTGTATTGTTCATGTCCATTGTTTCTTGCTAGCAGTCTTTTTCTTTCCTGCCTTTGCTGGCGCGTTTGTTGGCTTCTTTTGCTTCTTGGTGCTTCACTTTAGAGTAAACAAAATGGGGATGTATTCAAAAACTTTATTCCACAGCGCCACTAGAAGTCTAAAACTTCACAGGGTACCTTTAATTAATAATAGACACACAAGAGGGCGTTGGATGACGGGATGAAAAATAAAAACCTGGTGCAGGAAAGAGAAAATTGGTGCACCACAGAAGGTATTTGTTTTTCAGTTCTGATCTTTTGTTAGCATGTAGCTCTTCCTCAGAGTTCATTGTTTCCAAATAATTTACAAAAGTGAAAAGCAACACAATTCATGAGCACGTGGACGTGGAATAAAATCAAAAACCTGCCTGTATAAATAACTGAATACCAGATGAGACAGTATTCTTCCACAACTCAATTTTCACAATAACAACATTAAATAGTTTTTGTTTTTATTTTACTATTTGTTGCTCTGTGCTCATATTGAACTGTACGTCTTCATAGCCTGGATTAAAAGGGCCCTTCTAAACTCCCACTGCCGCCACCTTTACCAAATCACCATGCGACTGCTGCTTCATTGTGTTCATAATTGTAATCCCTTGGACCGATGAAAGGGGCGAACTATGCTGGTTAATTAAAACTGCAATCAAATGTACCCCTTAAACTGGCTGCAAAAAGGGACCCTCATTCAATTAAATCATGCATCACTTTCCTTTCAATAACACACAAACAAACAAAGTGAGGGGGATGGAGTTGCGTAAATCCACACGCATGTTGATTGCCTTCTACTGCTGGGATTCTTTTAATTTGGTAAACAGTGGCTGAGGTGGCGCTTGAGGTGCCGTGGAGGAGAGACCATGGAGCAAAGGGGATTAAAGCCCCTTCCACTGGCCTTCTATTGGCACTTGTCATGCACTTAATTTGATGCTGTAATTAACTTTTGAAATCTCAAGGCGTTTTGCAGCATGTGTACACGGGATTCTTTGCAGATAAATGCTGAGCAGAGGCTGATAGGACCAAGTAGCTGACTGCTGCAGAAAGCATTTCCTGTTTATCTCTTCGCACTACAAGAAAGAGCATGATCCCAGAGCCCTCTGAAGGCCTAATGTTATACATCCACATTGTGTGTGTGTGTGTGTGTGTGTGTGTGTGTGTGTGTGTGTGTGTGTGTGTGTGCGTGCGTGTGTCCATGTGCATTTGTTTGAAAGTAATTATATTGATGGAATACCTTGTGTTTGCAATGTTTCCTTCCATTTAGAGCCTCACTTTGCACAGCAGATGTTGTCCACCTGCTACTTGGTATCTGCTGAGAGAATATAAAACAGTCAAGGACCTACTTGGATGCAGTCAAGGGTATAAGGTATTTTTGTACTTATATACGCAGACGCGCACATATACACACTCTGAACAATGTGTGAACAAACACAGCACACACACACACTCACACTCACACTCACACTCACACTCACACAGGTAAATCACTTCATGCAGAAAACCACAAGGGGTTTAACGGAACGCAGAGCGGGTGACTTTTTCATGTGGGCCAGCCAATCATGCGATAATTGCTTTGAAATTAAGTACCTTTTGTATTTGAATGCTAATTAACTGATGAAAGAAAAATACTCAATAAGTCATTAACACAAACCTAAAAGAAAATGTTGACCAAGTGAGTGCTATAAAAAATGTGAAGTTCCTTTTCACTGTTAGATTGACTGTTTAAATTAGAGCAGGTAATGAATTGCCAATGACCTTGATACATTACGGCATAATTAAATCAAATGCTGCTATGTTGGCTATTTACTGTAGGTGGTTCTAGTTTTTATTTAGCTTAGAATATATTTTACACTTTAAACCTAAAATAAGACCATATAATGCATTTTAACACATCTGTAATTAATCCATATAAAAAGCTTTTGGCCCCTGAGAGTTGCACAGTACAGTATTTAATGGTTAATTTCACATTTCAACCCCACTGTCCTCCGCCCCTCAACCCTGCTCTCTGTTGCTGAGCTCTGTGGGTCACTGAAAAATGTCAGACTTCCCTCTTTTTGCAGCCTAGAGATAAGAACACATTGTGTTCTGTGCACATCCAGCCTCTCCCATAAGTAATATGCATTTCTTAGGGAAAAAAAATAAAACACTGAATATCATTTGAATATCTTTTTGACAAAATGATTCTGTAAATGCATAGAAAGGACCCTGTTGAACTGTTGAGGTGTGAGCAAGGGCACAGTGAAGGGACAACAGCAAGATAAATAGTCTCTGTTTGGTTTGTGCATGTCAATGTGTGTGTAACATTGACATGCACATATACAAGTGTCAACATTGCGCTGGTGGAAAGTAACTACATTTCTAAGTACTTGACTTGTACTTTACTTTCTATTTCATGCTGCTTTATACTTCTGCACCAAAACATAAATATAAATATCATACTTTTCACTCCACAGTAGTTACTGGTCAGATTAAGATTTATAAAACCCAAGCTTATAAAAAAGGATGCATTGTTAAATATTAAACCATTTGTTCCCAAAATTGTTGATTTGTGTAGCATAACTTTTCTTTTCATCTCATCTTTTCTTCCCTTCCCCATTTATTATTTCACAACCTTTCAGGTTTATCTTGTGACCCTTTGGAGGTACCCAACCCACAGTGTATACACAGTAGATTGTAGCAGGACATACGATTTCAAAGGCAGGATTTTTACATTGTTTTACAGGTACTTTTACTTAAAGCTGCAGTAAGAATTTTAGTTTAAAATAAGAAATAACAGTTTAATGTTATTTTAAAGACGTCTCTGTATTGTGTTGCAGAGATATCTACGGAAGTTAGCATGGTGATGCTACTTTTGGGCTGTCCTGTCTAACAATATTAGAGTGGAGAGTCAGTATCAGACAGTCAGACAGTATAGGTCAGTCCTCCCCCCGTAGTTTCAGCTGGGAGATGTCTGCAAGCCGTGAGTTTGCTACATGACACGACCTCTCTTTTCTTTTTTAGTCTAATAAACAAAATGTCAAAAAAGGAAATAGTCTTACACCTATTTTCTTAAACAGAAAAATACAACCGTACACGTTTAGAATTGAAGTTTCTCTTTTACAGAACTAAGACTAGCTTACTCCTCGTAAAACACACTTTCCACTGTTCCAACAATTCTGAAGTCCGGTTTACTTGAAATAAATCCTTAATTCAAATTCCAGTTCGATGTGAAAACTATTCTGGCTCTTCGCATTGCTGAGTCCGATTCCGTCCGGCTCCAGTTCAGCTGCTCATGTTGATGCCACTCCCCACCAGCAGTACACAAGAACCTCTGACCTCCAATGGCCGCTCCAGTTAGCAGCAGTTAGCGGTCACCCTGGTGAGATGCTGCCCCGTATTTGTTTGGTTATTTGACAGGTGGCCAATGCTTACATCTTGCACCTTTAAGTAAAGGATCTGAGTATTTCTTGAGTATTGAGTATTTTCTTCCACCACTGTAGATCGGGTACTGAAAATTGTTTTATTTTAATAGACAGTGTTTACAAGTACAGTGGTTTTGCTCCAGTTCATGAATGTGTGTGTGGCTGTGTTTAAGATGACTGTTATGTCCCCTCCTGATGTTCTTTGGCCCAGTCATTAACCTGGGATTAGCCCGGCAGAGATGGAAGTCAAGGGTCAGGGAGTAAGTGAGTCGCCCTGCTGCTGTCTGGTTTCCAAGCCATGAATTGAAACTTAATGCTTCCCTCTTATGTTTGGGAAAGCAAAAATGAAAGACATCTCTCCTTACCTCAAGGGTATTTGTGTAAGTGTGTGTTTGTGTAGACGTGCATCAGATTTGCTTAAGTGGACAGCAGGTATCCACTTGAAGTTGTTACATTCTTTTAAATCTTCATTTATTTTGTGATGCTCAGAAGAGGATAGATTTAAAAAGTGCTGGAGAGAGTTGCACAACATGGTCAAAGTTTAAAGAGAGTTGTGGCTATTTGGCCGCTGTGGAGATATGTGTGTGTGTGTGTGTATGTGTGTGTGGTGGGGGCGTTTGGCTGAAGCTTCTGAAGGGGGCAGAATTTGTTTTATGAGGGTAATTGATGCTTTGCTGCAGGAGAAGAGGGCAAAGCAGGCATGAAATTGTGCAGGGGATCAGATCCGTATCGGAGCATACGGGAGAGCTGAGGGAGAACAACGGAGCCTGGCAGCCTGGGGTGGCTGGATTAGGGTGCCGCTCAACACTGAGGTACAGTTAAGAGCCAATTTTATTCTCTAGCAACCCAATCAGTGGAAAAGCCCTGTATCCTATTAGATTCAAGTTTAGGGAGGAGAAGCAGAGCTGCTGGAGAACAGCCATTAAGACATTCATATAGCCATCAGAACAGGGAGAAGGAAAGGCAAAGTGGAATGAAATGAAAATGCTAAATGTTTTGTATTTTGAAGAAGCAACTTTACTAAAGTAAATGACCTACAAGTACATTCACAATCTTGAAATCTTGAAAAACTAAAGCACGGAGTGAAAGTGATAACTTCATGCTAACATTCAGGCGCTCATCCAGCACTAAAGGCTAAGAAAATGAAGATCTGAGCAGGGGGTCGGTTTGTCATTTTACACCTGAACAACCAGCTGATCTCTCATTGTACCCAGGTTTACACCGTATGAGCACTGAGCAGGGTCACCGGTCCAATTCCCTCAACGTATTGTTGTAGCGGTGCAGTGTTATTGTGTTTGCAGGCAGCGTTGAGCTCGGCGTTGACAAATGCATAGAGGGCACAGCTCATCAGGATTCCCGAGCTGTCCGTCTGTGAATAAGAAGAGGGAATTGGCTGTCAATCCCTAATTAATAAACTCTGCTCCTCTCCCCCCACTCTGCACAGAGTTGTCTGATCAATAACCATTGTGCACTGCCTCAGATGGAAGCCATTCAGATTTATCTGCTAATATTCTGGGTGATAGCCAGAGCTAGACTGGAAATGACAGTAGGCTCAAAGCCCATTACCTCCTTATTTACTGTTTTAAATTCTGCTATAGTCACAGCCAGTCGCTGTCTCTGGAGTAACAAATAGGGGAAAATCTCTTCTCTCTTCCTGGGACAAGTCAAGGACAAAGCAGATGGAAAACATATGAGTGTCTCTTCATTTTAGCTTGTTTCCTGTGCAGGGATATGTTTGTAAACACATGCGTATGCAAATGTAAACATCTTCCAATATATTTAACTTAATATTTGCAAGTTTAAACCGCTAACCTTCTTTCCAAGCATGCCAAAGACTTTATATTCAGCTTTTCCAACCTGAAATCAATCTCCTCTGATAATGACACCCCATTTCAAAACAAGCAGGTTAATTTCTAATTTCTCATCCTGTTATAAATCCTGCTGTTATTCTTCCCTTTATCTTCTGCCCAGTCAGCACCAGTCGCTGTCCACATCCTGTTCATCTGTCTGCCAGATTTGACAGTAGGATAGATATTCCCGTTAATCACAGTGATCTACAGTCGTTGAATAAAACCAGGCATATTTAGCCAAAGCACAAGCTCAGAAACACATATGGAAAGACTCAAATTTAAGAGCAGCACTGGGCCTGACAGCAGTGTCGACTCTGGTGTCACGAAGAGAGCTTGAGAGTGGATTAATGATTCCTAACCTTAGCTCTGAGGTCCATTGTTTATTTGAAATAAAAATGACTTCCTGGTTGCACCTACTGAGCACCTGTTTCATTATTCTGTACAGTCCTCTTTATGTTACAGTGAAGGGATGAACATTTTTAAACTTTGAATCTATTCATAGTTATTACAACTTTGTAGTTTTGTTCTGTTGGAGAAAAACTGTAAATGTGTTTTTATCTATTCTATTTCTGTTCTACTGTTCCAATTAAAGGGGCACTCGTGGTCATGGTGAGTACTACTCAGCCTTTGAAAACATTTATGAAATTGTCTTCTGTGGCTCTGAGAGCTTTCAAACATACACAACCACAATGCTAAATCACTGAAGAAGGGAAATTCCACTTTCACACAACCAGTGTCTTATTATCTTTGTTAGGTCCATCATTCCTATGAGTAAAAACAACATTGTACTCACCAAGGTATTTCCTGAGATCTGGGCATGTGGTGACACAGCCAGCCACAGTCTGTAAACTGTGAAGGATGTAAACATCCACAACTGACCTCCTGGTTCAACTTTAACCTATATTGTACACACTATACGTTTCCTTTGCAATGATAGATTATTACTGACATTTTGGGTGCACTCAGTTCTGGTTTTACCTCTAAATGAAGTGTTGTTGATAATAATGCTTAATTGTTGTTTAGAATATGACGTCTGACGGCTTGTTTTCCATCATTATCTAAAGAAATAAATAAACTACATGAAACCTACTTAAATATAAGACCAAAGTTGTAAATGTATTTTTAATGACACACTTTAAAGACAGCCTTGTATTACTTCAACATCACAATTATATGCACAGTGATTTCCAGAGCAGAGGATTCTTGTGAGGCTTGAGTTTCTCCATTCATTGTGGCCCAGGACATGCTTCAGGTGGTCCAGACAGAGGAGTTTTTGATAAGCACTCTTCCTCAATCATTATTCTTGTTCAATGGAGTTGAACTGAATTATCACAACATCCGAGGAGGGATTTGAATTCGAGGTGTGCCTTTGTTTATGCTCTATCACCCAATTTCAGTGGCATACTTGTTGTTAGTGTCGTCCTGCAGAGCGAGCCTTTCTTGATGTTATCTCTGCTGATCACTTGGGGATGATTACAGAGGCTGGTCTGCGATACGACGGTGTCGGCACACAAATTCTGAGTGTTGATGGGAGGATTGAAGCACCCTGGAGATATATGCTGAGGAATGACACGTTAGTGCCCCTCAACAATCACCTTTCACATTGTTGCAATGTTTGAAACTATCTGCAGGATCACAGCCTGTCACTACCCGGAGGATTATTCTGCATCTGCTTACAAAGCTTTAATGTGACATTTTGGGAGAATGTGTGATGTGTGAGACTTGTAGAAGGGCTTGCATGTGTGTGTATCTCAGATATTGCAATAAAGTGCATATGGTGTTTACATGGACATATCTGTTCAATCAGATGATGATTTGAGAGTGCACATATACACAAACAAAAACACATACACCCACCTGCCTACCCACACACATATAAACACACAGGCCCATTAATCTGCTTTTTGATTCAGGTCTTAATCTCCTGTCTGCAACTCCACTGGCAGGTCCCGCCTCCCAGCTTAGTGGTAACAAAGAGGCTGACATTCGTGAAGAGGCTCAAACAGGCAGCATGCATCATAAAACCTGTTTATCTCTGTTGTAACCTTGGTGCTTGTGCTCATGTGTACAGGGACAGGTGTTAAAAACACGTTCTGCTTCAGGTTTAGAGGTAAATTAAAACAAATTAATAGGAGGTTTGCTCATTATGAGAGTACTCCACTGATTTTAACATTGGAGTCCTATAAAATTGTTGGACTAAAGATGGACAGTTTAAAAAAACTAGCTGTCTTTATCATTATATTGGTTTGTTACACACATCCCCTACACATCTTCCTAGTCAAGACTTTTAGACTTTGATGTGTAAATTCAGTGGAGTTCCCCTTTAAAAGAATGAATATTGCTCTTTGTGACTTTTATAGTTATGCTGTACAAAGCGTGCAGTTAGAGTTAGCTCACTGCATGTTGGACTTTGCAGTATTGAGCAAATGAACCAGAGTTTGGTGTTGATCCAAAATATAAAAGCCTGATGATTTGCTACTAATAACCATGGCGGGATTGCCGAGGCCTGTTTACATGTGTGCAGATGTCTTGATTACCGAGCCATTAGATTAATAGAGATAAGCTTTACCGTGCTGCTCATAGATCCTGACTATCCCCTGCACAAATAATCAGCTCTTAGTGGTGCAAGGTTAATACTGCAATCGGCAGAGGGTCGGTAAAAGCTGACAGCCCAGCAGTCCAGAGGCAACTCCAGAGGTGAAAGAAGACACCCGCCATAAAAACTGTGGTGAATCATGTCTGTAGCCTCATGGGACCAGCGGACCATGTCCTGGCACTGATAGTTTGACAGATGATACATCACCATCAACTGCAAGATCTATTGTTATGACAGCAGGAAAGATGGTATCATACTGCAGCAATATCCACAATCTGACAAACAAACCCACAGAAGTACACAGACGCACACACACGCACATACTGTAACTGCAAATACACACAAGCTCCACAACAAATGATAAATTCTGTTTTTATTCCCATAAAAACTGTATATGTCAGATCAGAGATTAAATAAAGTTTTGTTTTCGTTGTTTTAAAAATACAATAAGTAACAGTTTGCAGGGCTGATTTCTATCATTATTATTGAAGTACTGTGCTTTTGCCACTAGATGTCTCACTCCTCGCTTGTTTTTTTTAGGCCACACTCGCAGCACACACACAGTCACATGCAGGGTGCACATGGTGTGTTTAATATGACCAGCCTAGCCACTCTCCACATGTGTTGCAGTCTCCTCTGGGAGGACAGGAAAGCATCTGCCTCCCTCTGTCTGTCTAACACATTTCTGGGAAAATAGCCCAAACCTGCGGCTCAGGAGGAGGGAGAGAAAAACACAGACGCACACACACATAAACAGATACACACCTACATATCTGAACAAAAACAACAATCGATTTGTGCAAATATATGTTTGTGCACTCATTGTCATTCTATATTATAGAGAATAAGATTGGAATACATGGATATAATACTGCTTATCTCTACATGCTGGTAGTGGTGTAATAATAATAATAATAATGATACCAATAACAATTTCTGTGCATCTCCACACCCAGGATAAAATAACTATAAATAAACCATTAGGTGTAATAAGGGAAAAACACTGCTGGCTTCATTAGGTGCTCACAAGAAGCATCCCCAATAAAAGCCCAGCCCTCTGTTTCACCTGGTTGGTTAGTCTTTCTGTTGGTAGTGTTTTGTATTTTCATTGTGCTGTGGGGAATAGCTGCCCTTTGGAGCAGGCAGTACAGTAAAAAAAAATGTATACAAGAATCCAGGTTGATACTTTTACTTCCAGATTGGTGATTAATGGATGCATGAATAAAATAAAATTAGCCCAGCTAACTGGGCGCCCTGCAATTTAATTTTGATACGTTTCTGGCATTTTATGGACTAAAGGATTAATAGATTAATTTTAAAAAGAGTCAACAGTTTAATCAATAATAAAAATACCCATCTGTTGCAGCCTTATACAAGTGGTAGAAAAATTATATTTTAAGTTTTTCCACTGTGCATGTCATAAATAATATACCATAAAGAGTGTTACAGTTCCCTAGTGTGTCAATATGCAGCACGGTTTTGCAGTATTATTGATCATTATTTGGCACATCATACTGCATGGCATTAAAAACTGGTATAGATAGGCTATGTGATGTTTAATGTATGTTCTCAGCTATCTGTAGCCAACAACTGTATATTAATCTTAATTCTGACAGAGTGGGGATCTTATATGAAGACCCCTGCAACTGTAAATGCAGGACAGACCTCTGTTTGTAGCTTATCCTTTGAACTTGTATGCTTACAGACTTGTGCCATCTTTATAAATCTTGGTCAATTTTGTTTATTTATTCCAGAAATTTATCTCAACCCAAAAACACACTATTCCTAACAGGCAGATATGCATCACATCATTAATCAAAATTATTGATAAAAATGTATTTTGTTGGTGTGACCCATCAGATTTTGTGACTTTTGTGAATTTTTGCTGTTTTGTCACTTTATTGTGATAGGTGTTACGAAAAATATTATTTGTACATCATAAATTTTGATAGCTGTCAACCAAGATTAGTGACCTTAATATATTCAGATATTAGATTAAGACAGGGTTTTTACATAGTCTGATAGCGCAGACTGTCTTGTATAACTCTGTCTGTAGTATTAGCACTAAATAGTTGGTATTTTTCGCGTTACCTAGCAACAGAATGTGTGTAACAGAATCTGATGAGTTACGGGATTTCGTATAACACCAAACGTCTCGTCTACGAGGCACCTGATTGGACAAGACCTGCCAGCAGTTAACCAATCAAATCCAAGTACCATTCGAAAATCGTGAACGTTTGCCCGATGCTGGCAAACCGTATCTTACAGTAAACTAACACAGCACGAAATGTAAAGTTTAACCTCCGGTAATCGATATTTCTGTCAGATGACTGTGTGAAAGGGTCGCTTGTATCGATAGAATATCAGACAATTATTGCCCAGCTCAACAGACCGAAGGTACATTCCTCAGGTGGACAGAAAACAGAAGGGTTGCTCCAGTGTCAGCTCATTGGGTAAGTAACATTGGCTAGCTAATTGTTCGCTAACACACTTTTTAGGGCAATAATATATCAGGGTATTGTGTTTGTTAGCTGGTTTTGAAGCTCTTCTGGCCCTCTAGTTGTCAAAAATAAATTCATTGCGTTCTGGATGAATAAACTAAATTGAACAGTATCAGAAGTTCATGATAATAAATGCTAAGTTATCACAAGTTGAACCAAATGGATCATTAATAGTCGTAAAAGGTCGTGGTAGGTTTATTGTAGTTAAGTCAGTGCTTCAACTAATGATTGATGTTATAGATGAATCATCTGAATATCTGGTTTGAGCATTGATGAGGCCTAATGTTACTTAAATGTCAGAAAAGACAGAAAACGACACTCACAATTTCCTTAACTTGAGACAATGTCTTCAAACTGTTTACTTTGCAGACCAAAAATCTAAATCTAAACACAAACAAAGGCTGTCTCACAATTGAAAAGAATTGAGTAATTCTTGAACATAAACTTAAGTAATTTCTTCATTGTCAAAATCGTTGCTAATTATTAAATTTGTTTCATTTTATTCTATTATTTGCACATACACAATACATGTATATGTAACAATAGGATTTAAAGGATATAGAACAATGTGCAGGAGTGGTTTGAAGCCAAAAATGGCTTATAAAGATACCTCCCATTAATAAATATAATCATACTTTCAAAAAACAAAAGCTGGAATACATAATTTAAGCAGCTGAAATATTAAACATTAATAGAAATGTACAATTATTTTTACCAGGTGAAACACCTTATACAGAAATCCAAGCAGTGTTATGAATCCTTACTAATTAAAGACCTTTTGAGATGTTTTTTAAATAAAGATAAGGTAGATAATGACTGTAGTGATGAGGGTAGATTGTTCCAAAGAGAATGTATTTCAGTGAGTATTGATTAAGGGAAGTCTGACAATATGGAAGATAGAAGTCCTTTGACTGTCTTGTAGATTATGAGCGAACGTGTGAGGACAATTTAAAGACATTTTGGAAGGCGCTTGGTAAGTAATGACTTAGGAGTACATATTTGTACATAAACAAACAAAGTGTGATATATTTTCACATTAAGAATAGATAGAAGTTTGTATTTTCTGGAGCAGATGAGTAGAAGCTTATATTTTTTGTAACGATCAAATAATCTGTTAATTGACAGATCTTTTCACCTCTATTTTGTCTTTCTTATGTTTTGTTTCGTATGTGTTTTCCTGTTGAGTTTTGTGTATTTGTATGTCCATCTAGGGGCAGGTGTTGCAGTAGTATGTGGCATTAATCAATTATATGTACTTAACTTTATAAATAACTCAACAGGGATATGAGTGATATACAGTATATACTCACACACACATAAAAGTGAAACTCTTTTTTTTATGCAGTGTTTACCTAAAAGGTAATCACTACCCGATTAAGTTCCCATTTAACAGCTCAGGGTGATGACAGTTTATACCATCCCATACAAACCAAAAGCTCCACGCTGCACAGTCTGAGAGGGTTCGCTGTTGTCACGCAAGGTGATGTGATGTATTAGAGGCTTTCAGTCTCGGTCCTGCCTCTTGCTGCAGGCCACCTATTACCCCATGAATTCTCACTCACTCTGTCTGTGGTTGTAAAAATCTGCCAGTTTGAGTACAGCTGTGTGTGTTTATGTGTCTGTCAGAGTGTGACTGTGGAGAATAAGCTCCAGAATGTGTGTTATCTATTAATTCCTTCATTAAGCCCTTATCACCAGTTTTAATGCCAATTAAGATGCGCTTTAATGTGACGGCAGGGCGGGCAAGCGACTATGCACTTCTCACTCCACAGCGACAAGAGAAGAGGCGTAGACCACGTTCAGAAAGGACCACCCGCTTGCCTTATCAAGCCACTAAGGCGCCAAAGGCCTCTTAGTTTTGCCTCTTTAACACTGACACTGTTTAATATGCTCTGTATGCTTACACCTAATTTTTCACTCGCTGCAAACGTATTGAAGGACAATTTGATATTGGCATGCCACTGTGGAGCAGTTTGAAGTTACTCCCACTTCATTTTTACGTAAATTCAATCAATTTCAGGTCACTTTTTTTTCCATTTCACCACCTTAAAGAGTGCTACAAAAGCATTTGAAAAAGATGCGCACTGAGTCTTGCTTGAACTGGGAGATGAGGTGAAAATCATTGCGAGGGGCAGAATTCACATGCTCTGCTGCATGGTGTAGGACATGTAGAGGTCACAGCTTTCTCTGAATGTGTTTGAGCAATGCTCTGCTGTATTTATTCACAAGAGAGAGGCCACATATAGAGAGACGGACGCATACGTGCTCACACAGCTATACACATACAGGTCTTCAGCCTTCTGTGTACGTAACATATGGAGCAAGACAAAACTTTTGCAAATGCAGTCAGGGTCACAATGAACACTTTTGTGTGAATTATAATTAGATACATTGACAGATCTGCAATATGCAGACTAAGCAGATGGCTCATGGACAGTGAGGAGAGGCGCGGCGTGTTGTGGGCCGATGGACTACAGGTCTCCTGTTGTAGCAGCTGGCTGACAACTATGGGATGCTGTGTGTCAGCAAAGAGAGAAGAAGAGAGGTGCACATAGAGTGAAAGAAAAGGGACAGTCAGAGAAATATAGGAGGGAATTGAGGAGTTAACTCACTCTATCAATTAACCTGATGATAATTTTGATCAGTTAGTGGCTTTGTCAGTTAAATGTCAGAAAGTCATAATAGTCTAGTGTATATTGCTGTATATTGCCCAAAGGTTTCCTCTGACCAACAGTCTTAAACACTATATAATACATATATAATAATAATATAATATTCAGTTTGCTCTCATATGACAAAGAGAAGCAGAGAAACTTCACATTTCAGAGTATTTATGGCAGTTTTGCTCTTCACATGATTAAGTGATGATCAAAGTTGTTAAATTTTAACACTAATTTCGTGTTGATCAACTAATGGGTTAATTGACTAATTTTAGCTCCAGTCATGCAGGAGAAAACTGGATGAATCATTGGTGAAAATTTGAAGATAAGGGTAAGTATCTTTTGTAAATTTTTGACGCTAGTGTCAATAAGACACCTGGGTTTGGGAAGTGATACAGAAAAGCATGCTATGGAAAATATACACACATTTTTCTACAAAACAAAATAAGCCAAAGTTGTAAAATATTGTCTAAACACAGGGAACCCTATGAAAGGTTTTGTAATTAAAAAATGATATAATTGGTAAAATTGAGATTTATTTCAGTAAAAATCTGACCAAGTAAAAAAGACTACATATCTGAGAAGGTTACAGACACATTATGTCAGTAGCAAAAATATACAGAGGTTTGATGCTCAGTCCCATTTGAAGAGTGCAAGTATACCATCAGTGTACCATGCTGATACGAACATTAAGTCTAAAATATGTTGGATTGACCTTGCCATGAAAATCAAAAATAAACTCCTATTTCGTGTGTTAACTTCATCTCTTCTCCCTGTGTGGCGCTGATGTCTCTTTCCTCCCCTCTATTTTCCACTCTCTATCCTTCTCAATCCCAGCTTTGATGTATGCATGAGGGAGGATTTCCTGAAGACCAAAGAGGCCATTACCCAGGGGCCATTAGGCCTCTAGTAGAGCATGTCAATGAGTGCTGAGTCCTGCTCTGTTTTCACATGCAGCCACTTTTCTATGAGGGGGGGGTATTCTTTGGGGGTGATGAATGAAGCCTTAAATGTATATATTTCTATCATAAGTATCTGTATTTGTATCAGATTATCCCTATTTGTGCACCCTGTAGTAACATTTGATATAGTGGTTGTTTTCCCTACTGTTGCACGTGAGGAGGTTGGGTCATTAATTGGTGCTGTTGTTCTTTCATGCAGACTAAGAGCGAGGGGAGTGAGTCATCATCATCAGGATGAAACGCTCTGACATTTGAGCATGAAAGTCCCAGAGTGCCTTGCGGCCGAACATTGCTGGGTATGTTTGTATTTTACTGTAAAGGAGGTATGCAGAGCACTATGGTCTGAATGAGATATTTTTGTTCTTGTTGATTTTAGCAAAGCACTGAGGTCATGTAGGTAATAACCACATTACAGAGCAAAGCAAATAATGAGGGATGTGGGGTGTACAAATATTTATGTAAACAAGGAGGTCTGCGTGTTATTTAGATGGGATCTTTCTGTTGTGATGAGTGGATGAAACTAAATGGGATGATAAGCTGTGAGGTGAGCAGGGACTAAGCTGAAAGGGACACAGAGGGAAGATAACCTTGGTTGCTGGAATCACTCCGCCGATCTCTTCAGTATATCCCCATAGAGGACAAGGGCACACCGACTCTGCTGTGGTTTAAAAAAAAAAAAAAAAAAAAAAAAAACCCTCGAAGAAAGTGTGTGGTAAATGAGTGACAGTATATCATGTTCCTGTTTTTACAGAGAGCACTTGAGAGGATCATTGAAGTTTTCTGAGAGCGTAGGGACTCTCTCTCAAGGGCAGCTGGCTCTATCGGATGCTGTGAATGCGACGTGTAGTCCTCTAATCAGAAATATAAAATCTTAGCATTCAGCATGCTGACTAGACCAGGTTTTACAGAGTGTGAAGCCTCACTTTTCTGTCCAGCACAGCATAACATCAGCATACAGGCCACAGAAAGAGACAGAGGAGGAGGTTAGGGAGGGAGAGAAAGATGGATAAGGTAGAGGAAAAGGAAGATAAGCGGCCTGTGTGTGTGTGTGTGTCTGGATGTGTGGGGTGCGCCTTTACTGGTGACTTCCCCGGGGCCTGGAGACAGGGAAAACAAGGAGTGATTAATTTTACTCCAACCTACTTGGCCTCTGTCTGGGGGAGCGGTCCCCAGAAAGTCCGATACAGAACAACGAAGCCTGTCTCCTTCCGCTCAACTCCTTAGATCAATAACAGATTGGCAGGTCAATCTCTTCAGGAGAAACTGCACGGCCAATCAGAGAGACCCTGAGTAGCTGCGACCCGCCTCTCGTCTGCCTTTCTCACCATTTTGTAGACCAGCAGAGCTTGAGGTCATTGATCTGTGTGTTTTCACTGAGCGGATCCCTTAGCCGGCCTGATCGATCAGCTCTAATAAAGAGTGGATTCTCTATAAGCATTGCAGCGTGTTCAATGAGATCCAAGGCCCCGGGGTAGCAATCACCTCTTTTATCTGCCACTCTTGCGACCGCCACACACACACACACACACACACACACACACACACACACACACACATATTCAGGCAGATGAAATTTAATTTGCATTTAAGGTATTTGTGTGAGTCGAGTGTGACAAGGCCATACATCAGAAATTATTGCTTAAATTGGTTGCTGATCTTCTCTTTGGTCGCAGCAATTGCAGAACACCCGGAGGCATCGTATCCATCCAGAGAGAGACGTCTCTACCCCCTGATGTTTTGTTTGCACAGATGAAACCCCTCTCTGCTCTGGACAGCTCTTTCCATTAGAGAAAACTACATATTTGTGCATTAACTCAAAATTACATTTGCTCTCTTTTTTTTCTTTCTCCAGGCCCCATGAGCCAGGTAAATTGAGATAAGTTTGCTTAATGTATGTTTGAATGGAAGGCGAAAACAAGGGGTGGCTGTGAGTCAGCAGAAATGTTCAGTATGAGTCAGCCAGCCTACATCACTCTACCGGTATCTGTTGTTATCATTAATGTCATGATCGGAAGTGTGGTACAGTAAATTAATGTGCCAGAGTAGCCATCAATTAAGGTTATTTTTCCTCTGCAAAAGGAAATAATAATAAATCAAAACACAACTGTCCCGCTTTTCTGCCACAGATTTGTTTTGAGGGGTGGATGAGAGGGAGTCGCTTGCTCAATATGTCTCAAAAATTAGTAGCTCTGGGGAATAAAAGCAGATTCCGCCCTCCCCCTCCTCACTTCCCAAGGAACAAGTCTAGATATGCTGCTGTAGCTCTTCATCTCTGCCATCAGGTGGGTTTTTCCCCTCCTGCTGAGGTCTGTGCCCCGCAGTGTGTCCTTTCTACCAAAACAGCCCCGTCTTCCCTGTCAGCGAGGAGACAGAAATGCTGTGCAGCAACCCTGCCGACTGCTGCGTGGCTCTCTGTAGCAGAGCACCTGTGTGTCCCCTGCTGACTGACTGAACCAAGGACAACACAGCCACAAGACCGACTGTCCTGTCTCTCCCTGTGGCTAAAAAATAAGCTGAGGAGATGTAAGAGCGACCGAGCGTGCCGAACCCAGCCCTTTTGACTGGGAGACAACTGGGGGAAAAAACCCTAAAGCTTTTGAGCACCTTTACCCTTATTCTGTGGACAGAAACACACCTGGAACACATTATGTACACAGCTCTACATCTTTATTGTGTGTTCTCCGTTGCATGGACGAACCTGAAAAAGGTGTTTGTTTAGGTGCAAATGTGTTACACCTACTGTGCCCTCAAGTTGAAATAGGAAGATCAGAGAACAAACAGCAGTGCAGGAAAGGGTAATAAGACAGGTACAGGTGCACACACATACGCACACAGCCACAAACACACACACACACACACACACACACACACACACAGACACAGCTGATAGAGGGAGATATTCACTTCTCCGGGGGGTAACTTCATGCTGAATTAGATTTACTCTGAGGTTTCAGTGCATCTCTCCTCCTTGTTTACTGTTAAAATTAACAGTATCTGACTTATGTCCAGAGGAAAACTTGCTCCACTAAAATATACCTTATTAACAAGCTTATGGTTATTCAGAGGCTCCCAGAAACAAGGAGACATGCCCTGCCCCTTCTGTAAAGTTACATTTCAAACACTTAAAGCCCCCCTGATCTAAATAGCTGGTGACAGCATGAAACAGTAGTTAGGTGTTTCCAAAATGAGGTTATTAATTCTCCTCGCATCCATTTAAATGTTCATCCACTGGACCAGATGCGCTAATAAGTAGAACAAATGTAGTTGGAGAGCAGCCCCAAGGTGATTGCTGAATGTTTACACTCCAGTTAATACAATCCCTCCCCTCTAGAGTCATGCCTCCTAATTACCAAAAATAAAGACTTGATTTCTGCTCATAATCCGGAGTTTGAGGAGGTCACAGTACACGGCGAGTGGACACGGGGAGGAAGAGGAGGTGGCCTGATGCGCGCCCCCGTCTGTCGCCCAGGAATAGGCTGTTTGAACGGAGGAAGGACCGCTTGTACCAGCGGCTGAGTCAAGTGCCACAGATAGACTGAGTAAATACAGGAAGTCGGGCCATTTTACCGTCAAAATAAAGTTATTCACGTATTAAGAGCCCTCGAGCTAATACTCGGACGTTGTGCCAAGCCCGTGCGCCTAAATGGACTTATTTAATGGCGGGTTTTTTCCACGTGGCCTTGCTATTACATTTTTGTAAAACAAGGGAGACTAAAGGATAATGCCACGCAGCAGCACAGCTCTCCCGTTGAGGCATTTAACTGAGAATACAGCAATTAGTTGTCTATTTTATTTCCAACACACCTCTGCCCCTTCTTACATATTGCCCTAAAAAAACCAAACCAAAACCATAAACGGTTTTATTTTGAAAACCAGGATGGGAACTGAATATTCTGGTCGTGGCCAGCTTGACTCTGTATGGTTTGTTACATTGGAGAGAGTGGGAGAGAAAAGGAGCAAATGTGCGCGGCGGCGGAGAGGGAGGGAGGACAGCGAGTGCGCAAATAGGCAGCCAGGCACATCAGCAGCAGCGGCAGAGCATCTTCCTGATCCTCATCTCCCGGGTCTTCAGCTGCCAATCCTCTGTGTGTCTCTGATTGAGATTTCACTGCCGGCTTAAGTGTCCAGAAGCCCTCCGCCAACCATCACCTCCCCACCACACACTTTTCTCCGGGGCTCGGTTATTCTTAGCTCGGCAGCGGGGAGACTGTCCTTCCGGTCCTTCTCTTATTTATCCCAGTTTCTTGAATATTTAATGGAAAATGGCGATCTGCGCGCAGTCGTACGGTATTTTCTGCCTCCTCACAATCCAAACTGTACTTATCATATGCGTCTCCACGCCGACAGACGGGACCCACCTCTTCCCCCAGCACTACACGTAAGTACCCTGCACCGTTTTGGAGGGGTTGGGGGATAAACCGGGGTGCGGAGCGCGGAACTAGGACAGGTGGCCCCCCGACGAGCCTGCACATGCAGCGCCGTTTACCTCGGAGCCGCCGCTGCCCCTGATGTTCAAACACAGACACGCAGTTTCCGTCTGTGATGCTGCGTTATGAATCTCGCACTCACCAAAAGCCCCATGTTGTTGTTTTTTCCCCCTTGTTGTGGGCAGTGGCATTTAATACCCAAAAGCCTCATTCAATTTGTCATAGTCAACACGGAAACAGGCTACAGGGGGAAGCATGCACAGGTGCCACCGGCGAGTAAGCCAGCCAAGCAATCATTTATCAGAGCATCCATAGGGATAAAAATAACCTAATAATGATAGCTGATGTGTTGTATCGCTGTCACTGCACAGGGGGCGAAGAATACCCCATTTACGCATGATGGATATATGCTGAGCTTCAGCGAGGCTAGTCTTAAAAAGTCATCCACTGGATACTGAACACGCACCGTGATAATAGTCACCTCTATCCCACCGCAGGATCCACTGGGGCTTCTTAACTGGATACTTTAGATTCAGAGACTAAACCAATTAGTTAATGCCGCAGGAGCGCCTGGAGAGTTTCAAGTCTCTGCATCTCAGCTGGGTTTCTCACCCAAACTCCAGAACTACTTATTAGGACTCAGTTCGGGGGCAAATGGAGCAACATGGCCCCCAGATTAATATCTTTTTAAATTGTATTTATTTTTTTTGTCCAGCGATAAAAAAGCTGGAGTTTTTGTTATTTGTTGTAGGTTAGAAATATAGACGCACTTAAGGCCAGTATCACCGTGTTGCTGTTTTCCAAGTGACCGCAGACACAGCAGCTGAGCATCCAGCTGTTTGTAAACTGTTGTTGTTGGGACTTTTTTTCCCAGCGTACACATGCTGGGAAATTGTTTTCCAATCATTTTTTATTTAAACAACAATTTGACCTCGAATGACACACGGAGGCAGACTGAAATATTGTCCGACATGTTTGCACACGCAGCAATTTTTACCACCTTTGCCGGCATCGACAACAAGATTGACAATAATTTGCCAGAAATTAGGATTTAAAAAAAACAAAAACCTTGTTATAAAGTGATCGTTGCTTCGTTTGACCTGTTTGGATGTTGCAGTCCGGTAATAAACCCAGAGTGCAACAGTTCCTCACTGGAGTCTACGTGATGACGTGATGATCTGATGTGAGCATGATGTATAGCCTGTAGTGCTGATTAGTCAGTCAGGTTCACACAAATCACAAGAATCCAAATGCTCCCTGATGCATCCACTGGATGAACGCTTTGAAATCTTTAGGGCTTTGTTTGTTCCTGATGGCCAAGGTGACTTTCAAAGGGAAAATCACATATCTTATATTACTGCTTCATTGACTTAACACGACAATTAAGTGCATTGTTGATTTGATCACTTGAGCATAAAGCATAAAAACTCGTGGGTAAGTTTTCTTGCGTTTGGACGACTGTGCAAACAAATTCACATGGGTGTTTAAATGATGTTTAGTGTTGCCTACTTTATAATATACACCTGGAGTTTATTATTAAATATTCACAATCTTGCAGCAATATCTTCTTTACTTTCTCTTCGACATACGCCTGATGCTTTTAAAAAGTATTAAGATTATTTTTTGTAATTATTACTGGATTAAAGTACCAATTTGAATACAATGTTAATCTAATTCCAGCTCCTCATTTAAGCAGATCAAAATAATATACATAGTCTAGGCCTGGTATTATATATAGTCTATATTATAATCAGTCATCTCTTGGGTTTTAAAATCTGGATTTTGTGTCACCCTCGTCATTGCGCTGCTTTCCAGAATGTGACAGTTACCTAATTGAGGTGTATGTGGAGCTGCTGTGGACGTCTGTTGGGTGTGTAGGCCTGACACACACACCGGGTGGAGCTTGTGTGTGTGCGCTGGAGGTCTGGTTGAGGAAATGTATCCATAAGAAAAGGCAGAATGTCCTCTAGTCCACTTTGACAGCAAAAAGTTTACATTTTCTACAGTTTGCCTCTTAAAAGCTTGGACTTATTTTTATGTAGTTATTGTATTGCAGTGTTGTTTATGCGTATAGTAATGTGTGTGAGTGTCTTAAGTGTGTGTCAAGAGGAGGAAGGTCAAATTATTTCCACATTTTCTGAATTATGGAAACCTGGTTCGATAACGGGATAATGGATGGATGTTCAATCTTCTCTAGTAATATAAAAATCCTCACTTACCTCAGTCTATAGGAAACTCAGAGTAATTTCCCCCCAAATTTTGTTATTTCCACACATACGAAAATAGTCCACCTTTTGCCCTTAAAAATATTTCAGCGTGACAAGATCCACTGCAGCAGAATGAACATGGTGACGGTGTGTGTGGCTGACACACAGGACCGTCAAACCAGATTCATTTCATCACATTTTCTGCTTTTCCATAATGTTTCGCTAACATAAATCATAATACACCAAAAACACAGGTGCAAAATAGCAGTTTTAATACAGCATCAGACTATATAGAGCCAGAGAGCATCAGTCAGCTTTCATGTAGTGCACAATGACAACTTCTCTGTTTTTAAAGGAGAGATCACAGCTTACACAACACAGAAGGTCTCCAAACATTCAATACTAGGCCTCAGTAGTGCATGTAGTGCAGTGTCTCCTGATATCCTGATTGTTATTGAATGGAGAGTTCTGTATATTTTGGACTGTGAACTATATTTCTCCTTTTATTTACAATTAGTACAACATGAATCTAAAGTCCATCTTGCAATGTTGTACAGAAGTGCACTGTGCCTTTAAATGTTGTCAGGGCAGCTTCATGTGATCTTGTCTGATGCAGGTCAGATGTGTTGAGGCTCCACCGTCAACTTTCTGCTGCCTGTCACTGCATCATGGATATCAGTCTGCATATTTAAGTGTGTTATTGATTTGTACTTGATTTATTCAGTATAATGGAATAGAGGTAGAAAATGATTGCCCAGCCTTAGTTCAAACTGTGTGAACTGATCAGGGTTGGCATTTTCCTGCTTGGCCATTAACTTCATGTGACAATATCATTTAGCCCTAGTTTAGATTAAATATTGCATGAAATCATCAACGGAAATATCCAAATTAGGATAAATCAATTCTAAAATATTCAGGTGTTTCATTGGATCAGTATTGTGATGCTTGACTTTACCAAGATTGCCCACGTATGTGTGTATTTACATATATTTACAATATAAGACATAACGTAGGACCCTCTTGTGTCATCCTGTCAAATCTGTGTGTGTGTGTGTGTGTGTGTGTGTGTGTGTGTGTGTGTTTGTGTGTGTGTAGAATGTAGACTAATGAAGTTGCATAAGAAGTCTGCTTGGCTTGGGGCAGAGGTAATGTCCCTCACTGTTAGTATCACTGCGTCCTGCTCGGCTCTGCTCTGCTCTCACTGTAAGCTTGTTTTCATTTCATATTGAGGTGACCTTTTCACAGTCAGCGGCCTCTCCCCAGCGGTCCCCGCTCTGCACAGTCCTTTTTGGAGGCCCTCTTGCTTCTCTTAATCTTGTCCCTACAAACGCAGCCAGTGCGCACACTCGGATCAGCGCGTCTGCTCTGCTGTACTCTCCCACTCCGGCTTGGTGATAATGGCGAGCGCTGTCACTGCCTGGCAGATTCGTACAATTTAATAAATCTGTCTTCCCTCTTGTCTTCTCAGCAAATCTGACATTTAAAGATGACATTTGTTTCCGTCATCGTATTAACAGACAAACGACTGTGTTGTGCTGTTGATGCTAGTGATTAGCTATCTGCAGGCTGCTGAAAGGAAATGGTGGGCATGGAGTCAGCGGTTGGCTGGCAAACACGATGAGAATTTATTCATCTGATTGCTGAAAGATTTTCGTGAGAGGTGAGAATTTCTCATTGGCCATTCACATGGATTGTTCAGTGTCCATCCTGGTTGGCAGGTTAGCCCCTGCTGCTGCTTTAAAATGATCTTGTGAAAATCTTGATCCATTAAGTCATTTGTTGCTTGCTGGGAGATATACAGTGATGAGCTCGAGTCGTTTGATCTCTTAATTCCAAACTTGGCTCAGTCGAACGGGAGATCAGCTCCTGCTTAGGGTGCATTTCTGTCAGACCTGAGCAGTTTTATTGCAGAGCCGCTGATCCCAGCCGATCCAAGACGGGCACGTTTGCTGCCAGTCCTGCCAGGGCCGACCAGATATATGTAAGATGGGGGGGGGAGGTAGGACAGGGATACTTACAGATAAGGATCTGGAAAATAGGGAGAGTCTGGCAGGTTGACAACAGCAACAGAGATGCACAAAGATGGGCAGAGACTCTTCCTGTCACGGTCTTACAAACACACTTACTCACATGCAGTGACAGAGAAATGAATGCCGGTGTGATAACATGTTCAGGTGATAATGTCGATTGATGCAGATTGAAAATGTCTAATTTTATTTTTCCAGAATGATTCACTGGGCCGGACGCATTGAGAAGGAGCTGGAAAAGGTTCTGCAGCACGTCACAGGAACTCAGCAGATGAGATCGGTGAGTTGACGTCACGCTCGCATGTGACGCGTCACATTTGTCCTGCATTATTAATCAGTAAGATTTTAGAGGTTGTACAACATAAGCTTCCAAGTGTGTGTGTCTCCACTTTACAAATCTCACTCCTGATATTTCCTGATACTGACCTTTGTAAAATCAGTGTTTTAAAGCATAAATACACTGGAAAAAAATGCTCTCAACAAATTAGCTAAATGTTTTCAAGATTTTAAAGTCATAACACCAAATTGCTTGTTAGGACGGACATATTTAGCAGAATATGCTGTTGGTTGTTTGTGTCCTTGTATGAGGCTGTGTGTAGCACGTGTCTGTCTTGTGGTAGAGCAGATGGTTGAGCAGAGTGTGATTGACACTGTTTCATCATATTTCTGCCATGTGCGCATGTTCACCGCGCTTCCAGGGTTTGTAATGCACCCTGAGATAAATGCTTCATTATTGCTGTATGGGTGAGTGTGATTCATCCAGCCGGTACGCTGCCTGTGGCGGCTTTAATGCTAGCAGTAACGGTGGTTAGTGTGATGGCTGTTGGTACAGTGGCAACGTTGATAGATCCCAGAGAGGCGGAAGGGGGTTGACAGGGATCGTGCTGGTTTAAAGGTTAATGACCATTAGTGGATATCAGGCAGACGCTCAGACTGCATGATGGCGATGGTTGATTTTTAGCACTCATCCAGTGTAAACAAAGCAAAACAGAGAATGTTTACCCACCCATGAAAATATTTGCCTTTCACAGTTTCTGCAAGTTTTTTTAATTTTCAATATTCCCACTGAGCAGATTTCAGTAGACCTCTAAAATAATGTTATACATGGTTTCAAGGTGAAGGCATATTTTTTTCTGTCTGTTAGAAATTCTGTATCTATTAAATCTCATAATTTCACAAACTATGAAAAACACTTTAGCTTTAAGGTTGGTGACAATGCATTTTTGAGGTTACTCAAATGGTTTCTGAAAGTAAGAGAGAGAGAGAGTTCTCGGAGTCAACGAGGAAGGAGGATTTTCTCAGCCCATGAAGAAGCATGTGATCCTTCAACTTACCTGAAACTTAAATAACATCACTACATTTGGTGAGACATTGTTTTCACTAGAAAGTAATATGTCTCCTGTATGCATCTATTTTTTCAGCTTGATATGAACTCATTGTACATGTAGTTTGAGTTTGTTAAGTTTGTTAATTTTCATTATTACTATTAATTCATCTACTGGTCATATTCTTGATTAACTCATTTATTCTTTGGTAAAATGTAAAAAGAAAAAATGTCCATCACAATTTCCTAAAGGCCAAGGTGCTGCCATCAAATTGCCTGTTTCGTCCAACCAACAGTCCAAAACCAAAAGATACTGACTTTACTTTCACATAAGACAAAGAAAAATAGGAAATCCTCACAAATGTGAAGCTAGAAGCGGGGAACGTTTGGTATTTTTGCTTGAAAAATACAGTTGCTGATTAATTCCTGTGGGTTGCCTTATCTGTTAATTGAATAATTGTTTCAGCGGTATGGCATTTAGGGGGATGCACTGTATGTACGCTTTAAATATGTTATTGTGTCACTTGGATGCTTGTCGTGAAACTTAGATGTACATGGCTGAATAATCCTGAATTTAATGAGACCTACAGCTAAAATCTGACGTTGACATGACGTTAAGAGCTTAACAGGCTTTAAGTTCTGCCTATTTAAAATTTACACTGCACCTTGCTGAAGTTTTCTCTGTTGGTCAAACCAAATGAAGACAGTCTCTCTAAAGATATTACATCCATCCCTGTTACGTCTTGTGTAGGCTGCCCACATGGCTGCGTGTGCATGTGTGTGCTGGCCTGGCTGTGTGCGCAGAGCGGGTGTGAAAGAACATTTATCATGGCCCCAAACAGGAGTCGTCACAGGGTGTGCTAAATGGCCCAGCATGCCTAGAAAAGCCATTTTCTAAATGGATGCCTCTCTCTATACGTTTGTCTGATAGAAATCTTCCCAGGGCTATGCCGGCTGGTAACAAGATTGCCTCCCTCTGCGCCCCCTTCCTCTTCATGCGCAGTTTATTCTCACAGACAAAAAAAATGTAAAGTGTGTGCAAATTATTTCTGAGTTTGTCTTACATGGAAAGAGACAAGGAAGTTAGTTGAACATAATGTGGTCTGTTCAGTTCCTCTCGGTTGAGATTTTATTTTTTCTGACAAGCGAGGTAGCGGGTGAAAGAGAGAGAAAGGCCAAGACAGGGCTGCACAAACACAACTAAATATGTTTTGAATTGGTCGACTTAAGGAACCACACAGAGATAAACAATATTTTGATGCGTTTTTAGTTTGTGCATACTGTGCCCAAGTTTCCAGTGTCTCCAAAAATAAATAAAACTTAAGTTATTTAAATGTTTAAAATCACATTCAAATATATTCTGCCCAGGTTTGGTCAATATGTTATTCTTCCCCTGGGGGAGTGAAAGGAAGATAGAGGGTGAGTGATGTATTGGAGGAGTTGGAAGTTTTCGAATGGAAGAGTGTGGAGCGCCGATAGACAAGGAGAGTGGGCGGCTTTTAGAGTGGAGGAGGGGGTCTTTTTAGAGAGAGAAAGGATGAAGAATGGCTTGACAATTGAGATGGATGTTCAGGCAGTTTTGTGTGTATATTTAGAGTCAAACTACTTAAGATGGATGAAATGATAGAGGGGATGGATAAGAATTGGTAAATTTAAATGTGAGCAGACGGATGCTGTTTATAGTCCTCATCCTCCTCATTATCCTGTGTGCTGCTGTGTTTGATGTGTTACAGTATGTGGTGATGAGAGGCGGCGGTGGACATTGTTTCCATATCCTCAGGCTTATTCAGAACAGTTTTAATAGGCACACATGAGCAGTGCGCCTACACCCACGTACTGTCATTACGGTGATTTGATGGTTTATTACAGACAGATAATATTACATATCACATCAGACATCAGGTGGACACATGTTCACTGTATTTGTGGAAGAAGTATTCAGGTAGTTAAAGTGGCAGATCTTTAAAATCTTACGTAAGTAAAAGTAAAGAAGTGTTATCAGCTAAATTAAAAGTTTAAAAAGTAAATGTACTCCTTCTGCAGCAGAATAGCCCCAGTGACTGATATTGTTATATATGACATAAATTAGATTTTAATTAAATTAGAAATTAGATTATTAATACTAATAAATTAATATGCAAGTAGCATTTTTGTGGAGTTTAATTGTTGTGATTTTGTTACCTTAGAATAATCCGTTTTGACCTACAGGTGCCATGGGTCGCCTTCAGTGGCGTCCTCCATGCTGAACCGCCATGTTTCTACAGTAGCTCAGAACGGACAAACACTGGTTGTAGATTGGGCCTTTTGGGTCTCGGGGCCACCATAGTTTCTCCTACACACTTCACAGCCCATTCTCAATCTTATGGCTCGTTCACATTGCCTACCTGAGCAGTGCGTGTCTGTGTGTGTGACGGAAGGTTTTGCTTTATATTTCGGCGCCCATATGAACAGATAACAGCCCTCACACTGCCCGCCTGAGTCACACTTCTCAGGTGGGGCTGCAGCAACGCTTCACTGGAGAGTCGAGGTGTTGCGTATTTATTCTGCGAGCTGTGCACGACTCCTAGCAGAAATAGACAGTGAAAATGGTCTGTTCATAGTCATATCGACATTATACCAGCAACATATATACCTTTCACTACAGTTTTTATATCTGTTGAATATGTCACAGACATGAAATCAAAGGCAAACTCAGTAAAGAAAGATAGTGCTAGCAGCAGCAGCTCCGCAGCTGACACGCAGCCGGCACGCAGCCGACACGCAGCCGGCACGCAGCCGGCACGCAGCCGACATGCTGTTGGTGTAAACACTGCGCACGTGCCAGACGCAGCTCTTCAGCGCTGTAGCTGTCACACGCTGCTCAGGTAGGCAGTGTGAACCAAGGGGTAGTTTGTCAAATACAGACGCAAACAGTGTTCAGCTAGTTGCAAACTGTAACTTTCACTGCTAGATGCCACTCAATCCTACACGCTGGTCCTTTAAAAGGGAAATATCTTTTTGGTGGAACTACTCAAAGACATCTGGAGCATGACAAGGAGCCTTGATTAGATGCTGCTTTTTTGTAAGCAGACTTTTTTTGTAAGGAAAAAGTTGGGAACTTTAGTTTTAATATTTAACGATACATTGTATTTTACAGGTTTATCAAATAATTTTTATGTAAAATCTCAATCTGTAAAGTAACTAGGAACCACAGCAATTAAATAAATGTAGTGGAGTAAAAAGTACAACATTTCCCTCTGAAATGTAGTGGAAAACTAGTATCAAGTATCACAAAAATATACATATATTAGTATCTCAAAAATATGCCTCAGTGCAGTACTTTTGTAAATGGCTTTCCACCACTGCCTTATACTGTACACACACATAAACATAAAGTCACTGCAATTTCCACAGCTTCAGTTTAGCACGCCTTTTAAATGGCAGTGCCATGCAACATATGTTGAACTCTCTCAAATTCATTTCAATAAGAAGAGTCTAATCAGCATGAATAATTTAGCCCGGTACACATGGCTGCTCGCGAACCCCTCGGTTCAGCCTGACACTTTACAACTGTGCACAGTGAGAATCCGTCTGCCCCGATCCACGCCCTCTCCTTTGGCTGTGTGCTGCTCCTGATTACTGGAAACCTGAGAACGACACAGGTTCAGATCAGTATAACCGACAAGTGGAAGCAAGGCTGAAAGACAGAGTGCCAATTAATGGGTATTTATCCAGGTTTAGTATGTATAGCTTAGCTTTAGTATAGCTATGTTTTTTTGTTGTCTTTTCTTCATCTTTACCCTTCACTCGGTGTGTCTCTTTGTGGTCAACTCTACATCAGTAGGCCCGCTGACCACATGCTGGCTGCATGTTTATCTCGGTTCAACACAGACTTTCTTGCCTCTAGTGCTTCCAGTGTGCGTGTGCATCACTGTGTGTGTGTGTGTGTGTGTGTGTGTGTGTGTGTGTGTGTGTGTGCGTGTGCGCGTGCGCGTGCGCGTGCGTCGTTAACATTGCCGATGCCTCCGGTTCGATTTGATGTGCACAGGTATGTTTTTATGACTTGAGGGAGATGTTGTATGCATGCTGAACACAATTCCAAATGTCTCTCATACTTCTCCAACCCTCCCTCCTGCTTCCTAGAAAAAGATGGTTGCTCAAGGCCAAGACAGCCTGCCCCAACAAACAGATATCTCTATAAAGTGCACTGGTGGATTTACTCACTATCGCTGACTACAGAAATTCCCAATAATCTGTCTCAAATGCCCAGCGCTATACTAGACATCACCCCTGCTCTTACTCCACAACCCCCCGCCTCACTGTCTAAAGCCGAAGATAGAACCCCCACCCCATGATGATGTTGAGGCCTGATGGGTGCCAATTGTTTCTTGATTTAATAGCTCCTTACGTCTGTAGGCAGTTTACAGGAAGAGTTGAAGGTCCCTCCTCCCACTATGAGCAGTTGCCTTTAAAGGAGAGAGAGACTGAGAGCGCTCAGGCCTCCTCTCTCAGCTCTCCTCCCCTTCCCTTCTACTCCCCTCCATCTTCTGGCCTGGACCTTACACAACAGCAGCTTGTTATCTGGCTGTGTGAAACATCGCAGGCTATTTCTGCAGGATAGATAGTTTACTCTCTGGCTCCGGTTTTCTCTCCTGCCGGCTTGTCTTAAGTGTCCCTCAGTCATTGTGCAACACGCATCAGTACACACCTCCGTTTACTCTTATTGAGGTCTTTAATTTAAAATTAATGAGTGAATAAAATAGCAACAAACCAGGTACAGTCTTGTCAGCTGGTATAAAAACTAAAGTTTCTCCAAAACAGTGTTGCTTTTTAGGAACATTTTTATTTTAACTCCAACACCAGGCTGGGATGTTAATCTCTACTTTACTAAAAGCTATGGTTGTTTTTTTTCCTCCTGAAAATAACATATGCATGTGTCTCTTTCTCCCACCGGGACCCACTGGTGTCACCACCTTTATAATTTGCTATTGATCATCTGCACTCGATGTACCACTCCTGAAGCAGAATTTAAACTAAGCCGACTTCTATATAACAGATTTATCAGTTATTAGAAATATAAAATCAGGGCTGGGTACTGATTGACACACAAAATGCTACTTTTTTTCTTCTTCTTCTTAACTTCTTTTTGATTTAACAAAGAGGTCAAATATCTCAAATGTTAAGATATTGGCAAAGTACAAGCAGCCGAACTTAAACCAATCTAAAACAGGAGAACATTTTATTTAAATTGAAAATTTTTTTTTAAAAAATGGGTAAAGGGGGAAGATTTTGTTTTGACCAGACATTTGATGCCAGCTTTCAGTACTTGACATTCTTCAATACTCGGTGCTAAGTGGACGTTCAAGGCAAGGAGCTACATTGGTGGGTTGCTTCAGGTACTGATGAGAAGCTGAAATACTGTCCAAGAAGTCCAGTTTGAGATGCATTTGAAGGCTTCTCTGACACCAAAACACTGAGAGAACAGAATATCATGAGAAAAGATTTTACTGCTCTGGAAAATGACCTGAGGTTCAATAACTAGCTCTAATCTTGATACATGATAATCAGAAATAAATTGTGCAGCCCCGTTTATCCAGTTCTATCCATCTATCCATTTGAACCAATGCGCAGTATTTTCTAAACCTGGCTACATCCCCTTTCAGACATCCTTATTTACCATTTCCAGGAGAGAGGAGTTCATCAGGGTTACACACCCGGGTCATGAGAACTTATACATGGTCTCTTAACAAACAATTTTTTATTTAGTTTGGAACCATTGTGTAACTCACATTTCTCTGTTTGTGTGTCAACTGTAGCATTTACTGTGTATTTACCCCATACAAAAAACAAAATAAAACACACAACAAAATAACTGTGGACATTAGAGGCACATAAAACCAGTAGCAAGCTGAACGTTAAGCAGTGTGAGAGCTGGTCAGCACCATTACTCCCAGCCTTAGACTCCCCTGGGCTGACAGGAGAACAGAAGGGCACACAAACACACTGTATTCATTTCTCTGCCACTTTATTGGTTTTCTGACACTGGGGAAGGTTACAAGGATTCCTCAGCTCCCCGGCTTGATGGCCTGGCACTGGTTGGCGGTGTTTATATAAATGAAAATACATATATCTGCAGAGTGCAGCCCTGCATGCAGATATCCTCGGGTTGGTGTTAGAGGGAATTACTTGAAATAGCTTTGCAATAAAAATGTGACAGTTTAGAAAAACTAGAACCAGATTACAAAGTGTCAGTGTCCTGTCTATAGTTTCATATTCAGTTTTTTATTTATTTTGTAACAATAATCGCTGCTGATATTTTACCCAGCATATAGAAAAGTTTTTGCTGTGCTGAACCATCGCGAAACCTCCATAACTGTACATTTAATCTGAATTCCAACTGTTAATCTTATAATGTTTAATATAATCTTATGATGGTAATCTTCACAAATCGTTATCTTAGTATGGTTTCTATTAATAAGGTAATATGTAATCTTAGCTCTAAAATATTTTATTTTGTAACTGTCAGCAGATTTGTCAGTTCCTGGATATCTCTGCCTTGAAACAAAAGTGGGTGGGTTGTTTTTCTTACCTTCTTCAGGTTTTAACTGCTCTGTCTCGGAGTAAAGCCAGCTGAATGAAATCAATAATGCAGGCTTTAAAGACAGTGCTACATGGTGCGTGCTGCTTGGTGCACAGTTTTACGTCTTCTCTGGACACATTTTAAAACATCCCGCAGTATATCACCGTGCATGTGCTTGTTGATTCCCGTGAATTACCAGGATGGCGCTGTAAAAGCCCACTGGGGAGAAACAACCCTTTAAGTGTCAGCACAGAACAAACAGCGATGGTTGGAGTGTCTGAATCTCACTGACATTCACTGTGGTGCATTTGGGGGACTGTATCTGTGTAACTAATTGTTGCTGGATGAATTCAAGGAAAACAAAAAGCGAATGCATTCATGCTACTAGTGGCTTTTTAGGAAGAAAAGAAGGCCTTGCACTTGCTTAAAGAAAGACAATATAGCATTATGTGTCAAAATAGGATTAGAGGTCTGCTAAAGCTCCAGCCCTGTCAGAGGAAGATGCTTTATTTTGCCTACGCTGCAAATCTGTTCTCCCTGTCTCTGTCTCTCCACACTATTATTTGCAGAGTGTGTGTGCATGCTTGTGTAATTTTCAGCCGTCTTCTGTTTGATGTTTCAGAGAGGGCATTACCTGTCTTTGGTTCTATCTGTGCTTGACAGAGAGAAAAAAAAACTGGGTGCAGTTCCCTGAGTGGGTTGCAGTGGTAATGTAGAGTGGCGTGATGCCCTAGAAAATTCCAGGTGTGAAGTGCTTTATTCATTCCACTGCAGAGGGAGTGCTTCTCTATGTGTGAAGTGGTAGGTGTGACGTTTATTTTCCATTGTGAACAAAATGTATTTTGTTTTTTTTTTTTACGGCTGTTTTTGTGTGCATGTGAGAAAGGTTGGGTGTGCACGGAAGACTCAGGGGTTTTTTGTCCTCCTCTTCTTCTCTTCCTCCTCCACCTGCACCAGCCTGTGATTGATTGGTCACAGTTCTGAATAACTTTAATTGGCTTGCCTCAGAAGTGGGTGGTTCTCAAATGCCGAACTACTGTGGAAGTCCTAGAAAAGCGTTTAAATTTTTGATCATGTAGGCTGTAAAGAGTCTCTACTGCCATCTGAGAAGGGTCTTCAGAAGTGCTACCTACATCTTTTTAATTCTACAGATTGTAGTGTCGTCGGCCTTGTTCTCTCGCTCTCTTTCTCTGTACAATCTGGAAGAGAAGCTCCCCCATCCCTCCACAATCTATCCACCCCCTTCTTTGGCTTCGAACTGGACTCACTCTCATCTCTCTCTGGCCCTTTTCCCAGGGCGCCGTTGTTTGATAGGATTTGTGCTCCACCACTACAATTGCTGCATTACACGTATATTCAAGCATGCGCACATATTTTTGCAAACACATACAGTTCACCCATACACTATACCAACCGTGTCTCACAGAAAGGTACACTTATACTCCACTAACTATCAAAAGCAAGTATGTTTAGAAAAAAATATATTGCTATCTGAATTATGATTTACTATGACTAGTATAAAATACTGATGGAGCTCAGAGCAGGATGTAGTAAAAGGCCTGAAAGTCACCATCACACATTAGTCTCATTAGAGACAAAGAGAACATCATTACCTCCCTGTGTGTGGTATTTCACAGTAAAATTGAAAGATAATGAAAAACGTTTCCATTCCACCAAACAATATTACAGTTTACTTTCGCAAACTAAAGCTGTTTATCACTCGTATATGTAACAATCCAGCATTTTATTAATGCTGCCATGTTCTGTGTTATTTTAGTAATAGCTTTACTTTCAAATACGCTTAAAAGTAATACAAAACCAAATCAATGATTAATGCTTACATAACCTCATTGTTTATATTCATGGGAACAGCAGTTGGCTCGGTATAATTGGCCAGACTTCTAACCTAACAGTGTGTCCAGTAAACTGAAATCCAAGAGTAGAGTTTAGGGATGCACTGATCCACATTTTTTCACTTCCGATCTGATCCCGATACCTGAATTTGGATATCTGCCGATACCAGAGCTCTGTTTGCTTTAATATTATTATTATCATTATTGTTAATTTTATATGAGGCTGAAATAAAGTATGATATGTACGTATGTATGCATGTATGTCCCAAAAGGCAACTTGAGGTAAGTATAAGGTCAGAAAAGGAAGTCAGAAAAACAGGAATCCTGTTAACAGGAAAAATCCCATTCTGAAAAAAAATATGCAACTGTAAGGGTTTCACATTGATTGTCATGTCAATATTTATTAAATTCCCAAAATGTCAAATATTTGAAATATAAGAAAAGTGCAATAAGTGTAAACATTTTACACACACACACACACTCCCTTTAGCTTTCACGTTGTCTGCCTGGAGTTTACCTTGTTTTTGACTCCAGAAGTGATTCCTGACAGCTCCTTTTGTCTTTCTGCTCCCTGGCTAAAAAATCCTCGTGCTTTTTCGTGTGGTGCTTTTTTAAATGTTTGATTGCGTTCGTAGTGTTGTACGACGCGAGGGACCTTCGCCTCTCTGAATCACGGCTTTGCTAGCTGGCTGCAAACTGTGGAATGGATTTCCTGAGCGGGGGCGCGTCTCATAACTCTGTGTCACATTGAGCCGCGCCTCCGTTCAGGAAATCCATTCCACAGTTTGCAGCCAGCTAGCAGACTGGCCGGCAGGAATCACTTGTGGAGTCATTTCAGCAGACAACGTTAAAGCGCAGACATGGCTCATGGATATCGGAAATCTGCGCAGGTTGGATCGGGAAATTCCGATACGTGAATTACGCTGGTATCGGTCCCGATACTGACACTGACTAGGATCGGCCCCGAGTTTGTTTATTAATAATTCTGGCATTCAGACTGACGTCTTGTTTACTTTTTTCTGACGCCAGTTTAGATGTAGTGGTTCATTGTTGCAGTTATATATGACATTGCTATTTAAATTAGCATCAACACTGTAATTACTATCACTCAGCGCATTTGTAAATGACACAGTCAACCTAATTGAATTCAAACTAAATGCATTTGTTTTGTGTGATTTATAATCACATTAATGACTGTATAGGTGTAATTTTGAAAGCTGTGGATCTTTTGGGGGGGAAAGCAGAAATCAATCATACAAGTGTGGGAGAAAATAATAATAAATATTTGTTTAAGGTTACTGACTGCTGAGAATCAATCAGATATGTTTTGTAGGTGAGAGTTAAAATTTCATTTGGACTATTATTGCTGTGTAGCTGCAGTATCTGCTTTACATAGGTATTGTGTGTGTAAGCCAGCAGTCTGTTTTTGCCTAAAGGCAGCTTAGCCTCCATTGTCATGTGGATGTGGATGGCATGTGAGTGAATGTTTGGGGATGCTCAGGAGTTAAATCCTAAAGAGTGTGATGGATTTAAGACTCTCTGACGACAAAGTAAAGTTGAGCTTTCATTGGTGTTTTGGTGCTATACAGTATGTGATATGAGCAGAGGTAACTCCTGTGTGTTTGGATTCATGTGTCTACAAGAGTGTTCTCTTAATTTTTTTTTTTTTTTGCTGTGATGATTATAACACATGCATGTGCGCGCACGCCCGTGTACATCCGTGCTGGCGTGTGTTTGTGTGAACTCTGGACCACCAGCTCATTTCACACACAGACAGACATCAAAGGCGGTTTGAATTAACCCTGCGTGTCGGGGCCGCTCTGCATGCCATCCGCAATTTCACATCTCTGCCGCTCCAGCAGCACCAAACTTACATGGCCCATTCATATTGAAATGAACAGATGGAGTTTTGCCATGCACCAAATCGCCATCCTTCACTGAGAGAAGATAAAACTTCAAAAGAGCAGCGATACATTGGTATCTGTTTTCAGGTAGTTAGTCTGTGTGTGTCGTTGCTGGTGAGGTGAAGGTGTTCTGTGTCTCTGTGAAAGTGTGGGCAAAGTGCAGGTATCATGTTTTTCTTATTAAAGCAGGTCAATTGTGTTTCCATTACAGCCCTCTTGCAAAAGCTGGTTCCTTTCTCCTTGATTAGACACTGCAGAAATGATGTCATGCTCACGCAGACACACACAGGTACACACATCAAAGCACATGTGCCTCACCTCTTTCAACTCACTTTTAAATCCATAACAGGAAGCGGTGGCCTCACCATATTGTTTGCTTGCGTGTCCAAAATGTGTTTTTTGATTGTTTTGACTGGATAGCGTTACCTCTCCACTCGCCTCCAAACACTCATTTTCACATTTTCACCTCATCTTGGCAGCTAATTTAATTTTACATTGTATTTATTGATCTGGCCAACTTCAATTTCCTGCAGCGGCGTGATTCTGTTGCACGATGAAAGCGATAATGTAGATGAACAGGCGACGATGGCACAGGATGGAAATGGTGATGAAGAGTGTGATGATGATAATTTCTGTGGGTGATTGTGATTGCGATGAGTTGTATGCTGATTAGAGCGGTGTCTGAAGATGGCTGGGGTCGCTGCAGTGTAGGTGAAGCCATCAGCCGCACTGTGTATTTTTAATATCCCCCAGCCATCAGTAGGCCGCCATGACAGCTATTCAGTAAACACATTCATATTTCATTAATCTGGCCTCTCCCCTCTCCTCCCCCTGACGGCCTCTTATTGTCTCCTCTAGAGGTTGTTCAGTAATCCACTGAGACCTTACCTCATCCTACTGTGTTACCTGCACCCACACACATACGCACTCTGATGTAAGTGCTATAGTAGGAAGTCTTTTCTCATGGTTATTTAGCGTACACTTACAGAGTCCATGATGGTTAAATTTAACAATGTATAGGACTGCTGTTAATACAAAAACACCCACGTACTGTATGCATGAAAGCCTGCACTTGAATTGCGTGTAAGCACAGTCACTCAGGGGTGTTCATACCACGGACACACGAACGCACACATATAGCTTTTAGATTAAACTACTCAAAACAAGTGAAAAAAACTGCGTCCTCTTTACAATTTTTTTTGATAATAGCCTTTTTTAAATTGCACACCTGTAGAGATATTATGTGTTTGTCATGTCTGGAATATGTTTGGGTGTATTTTTTCACATGCTCACCCACGCACCGTTTCACCAATGCTTTTCAAGACAGGGCCGCAATGCAAACGCAAAAAAGAAAAACACAATGTAATGAAATGGTGTTGCATAACTCTGGCAGGCCTGAAGGCGGAGCTACAAGCGCAGACTGAATCAGGGAATCTGAGATTGACAGTTCATTCTTGACCTTGGATGTATTATCAACTCAAGGTCCACCTACTTGTTTGCTTCCGGAGCTTTCGACTGTATCGGAACACTTCTATAACAACTTTAGGAAATAAAGTTGAGCTGATAATGTGGTGATGTGGTGGAAAGCTCTGGAGCATGCTAGTATCGTAAGTGGTACCTTGAGTTGAGACTGTTTTGGAAATTGAATTAGTGAAATTTAAAGGACAGGAATTCTAAAACTTAATTGTCAGTAGGACTGTCAGTTACTACTCAATCTTTAGCTACTTTGAATATTTTAAATAGGTGTTATTTCCTATATTTTCAGCCTATCCACAGCGAACTTCTTACACACAATTGGAGTGACAATATTTCTAAATAGTCCAAAATCTGGTCCTACTGGATGAAGAGGATGGCTGCCAATAACCAATAAATAAAAAATAAAAAAGTGGCATAGCTTTGCTCTTAATCACCCAAGTGATTAAGTTGATGACACAGTGTTTCTATCATCATGGTACAAAGAGTCCCTTTCCTCAAATAAAATGTAAAATTAACTAACGATTTGGCACTATGGTTCATTACCAACCATCATTGTGATATCTGAAGGAGGGCACAACCTACCGCATAGAGAGGGAGCTTGTACTTTCATTGTAAAGTTTGGCACTTGTGTCAAGACCTTTACTGTATGTTAAATGGCATTCATCAGTTATGGGGGCTCATGTGTTGCGCTGTTTTTAGAGTCCTGAAGAAAGCAATTATAGGCTTGCAGAGTTAATTTCAGACTGATTTCTTGTGTAATTTATTTCAGCAGGTCAATAAAATGGTAACGGGTCATTGCTTATAGAGTGGCATTTTAGTTAAGACCCGTCCTACAGTTCTTGTACCCTACTGAAACGAACATTTGTCACTGCCCATAATGAAGGCTTGTTATAAATTTTCCTCATTTGAATTATTCAGTTGCACTCAGCTGAACTGATCTAGGTGCATTTGTATGTTGTCTGCGTGTGTGTGTGTGTTTGTAGCTGCTCCAGATAAAGATGACGTTACTGGTCTGCAGAGCGGGAAAAGGGATAAAGCCGTTTATATTGGGTAGGATTTAGCATCAAATGAGGAGGATAAATAGTACATCCAGGACTGATTGAGGCTCATAATGTAATACGGACACAAGGATACAAGAGTGTAGCGAGGTGTGTGTGTGTGTGTGTGTGTGTGTGTGTGTGTGTGTGTGTGTGTGTGTGTGTGTGTGTGTGTGTGTGTGTGTGTGTGTGTGTGCCTGTGTGCCTGCGGTGGAGCTTAGGTATATGTTTATGTGCATGAGAAAAAGATTCAGTTACAGCTGTATTATAATGAAGGAGACATACAGTGTGTATAGTGACGATGAAATCCCTTTTTTGATCACCAGTGTATTTGTGAAGACAGTTTGGCACTGAAGGTGGCTCAGGAATATGTTTGTATGTATTGGGGGTTGGGAACAGTCTCATCTGCCAATGATGTAACCCCTGCACGGCCTCCAGGGGCTGCGATGTTAAATTCACTGTTAAATGTGTGGAGTTGTGAAACCTTCTGCTGGGACTCCTCTCAGCACCTTGGCTCCACCTGCGAGACCAGTCGACATGAATTCATGACACACAGACATACAAACTGCACACTGGCTCTGTGGGCTAGACACACTCCAAAGTTGACTGCTTCAAGTGCTCTTTTTACCTTTTAAAACCATGTCTAAACATGTCTATTTTCAAACTGGCTGTTAGTCACTTTCTTTTCTATGGCTCTCACGCTGTTAAGATAAAGCGGACTATTGTCTCAAAAAGCATGTGTCTAACACAGTTAGAGTCTCTCTGTATCTAGTGGACTGCTGCACTCAAATTAGCAGCTTTTAGTCACAGCTCTATGTGTGACTCAACTATACAGCTTCTATGTGAGTTGATAGCCAAGGCTGAGGTCAACTGTGCACTTCTCTCTCTACAACGACACTTTCATAACTCGCACTGCAGAGATACTGAAAGAATGCATTAGTTTGTCAGAAGATGGTTTTTACATGTTTAGAATAACAAATAAATGGGCAACTGTGTGTTTTTTAAACCCATTAGGAATCCAAGTCACGTCCAATTTGAACTACTAGTTTACTGCATGGATATCACTCAAAATGTTCATTACAAAACCAAGGCTAAATACTGTACATCAAGAAGTGTTTGGATTAAACACAAAAATATATCCATCCAAATGGGAAAACCACTCAAACATGCAAAATTTAAATATGGTAAAAATGTACCTGTTGGTTTGAATTTCAAATGATGGCAAACTAAAGAGAGTCTTTCATTTTGATAAAATGATGATAAAAATCCAGGAAAACAAGACAGTTGGCAGTTATGCCAACGCCTGTCGCCTACATGACAGAGAAAGCATCACACACGCATAAATTAGTGTGACCACTGTAACAGCGAATGAGCTGAATGAGCATTATTTAGTCTTAAAAAAAGAGTTGAGTCCTGCATTAGGCATTCTGCAGCTGATTTAGTAATGTAATAATTTGCTATACAACAGAAAGAGACTAGTAGTGAACACATACCATGAAACCAGTAGAAGTGCACAACAAACAGTAAAACACAACTCCTCTTCATGTCTTAGAAAAAATAATTTAACTTTAGGTATGAAAACGTTTTTCTTTTTCTTGGTGTAAATGTTACAGTCAGTATTTTAGACTAATAGTTCTCATAGTTAGGACCTGCTGATTAGTGTCAATTACTGATGACTTCAATAACAATAAATACACTTTTTAATGTAATCCAGATAGGTTCAGTTAAAGATCCAGTAACAATGAATAAATATTAATCCTGTTTATCTTAAGTGACCGTAATTCTAAATTTGAACCCATGAAACAAAAGGTCAATTTAATGTTAATAAGATACTAAAAACAATGTATGTCATGTTATTTGTGCAGTGTTAATAATCCTTTTGCAAAATAAAATTAGGAGTGGGTTTAAAGGGATTTCTGCATAGTTGCATTGGGGTTAGTGCAGTGGTAAATAACCCTATATAACATAGAATAGGCTAAAAGACATGAAGATACTCTTCAGTTATTAGTTCTTGATCATTTGAATGTACTAGCTGAGTGACCGGCTGAAATCTTTTAAGTGCACATTACCCTGCTTCCTATTACCTCAGTCTTCATTGTGTTTAAATGACCACATTCTGCTTCCCATTATCTCTGCAGAGAAATTATCTAATATTTGAGAAGAAATATGCAGCTCAGGTATAAGAGCCGTGGTCAGACTCTTGTGTCTGCCTTTTTTTTCTCTCACAGACATAAAGAAACCACAGTGACAGACTCACTAAAGTGGAAATTGAAACTTACAGCTTGAAGAATGAGAATTTTATGGAACATTTTCCTTTGTACTGTAGCTTTGCAAATTTATGCACCAAAGCATAAACTTTCTGGCTCTAAAGAGGATCATTCTTTTCAGCCATCAGTCAGGCTGGTTCATGGTCCCTCTGCCTCAAATATTACTGACACACACAAACACTCGAGCATACATTTCAGACATAAATGATGAAGCAGGGACATCTTTCATCAGTATCTCTCTGCGGCGCGGTGCCATGCTACAGGGGATAGATCATCTAATATACTGTAGATACAGTCACTAGAACCAAGGTAAATGATAGTTTGTATCACAATATCCAATTCGTTTTATCATGCTTAATATTTTCTTTTATATTTTCTTCATCATACACTCTATGGTGAATATTATGTCACAGGGATTCTTCTTTCGAATGTTTTGGGTAACCCACATTTTCAAAATAAGTTGTGACTTTGTGTTACCCAAAACTAAAATTTTACAGGCTACAGTTCAGGTGTATGTAATATACTCTACCGCAGTTATTTTATGTAAATTACCTCAATTATCTTCCGCTAGGGACTTGGGAAGCTTTGGCAACCTGTGGATTATTTTGACATTGGGATTTTGTAGAACAATTTAGGAACCTTTTCATTCTCCCGAGACGCAGCTGTCGCTTTCACGAAAAATGGTTTGATAAATTGAATATTACACCAGTGTCTTATTGTGAAATAAAAGACTCTCCAGGCGTGACACAGATATAGAACCGCATGCTCATTACTCAGGGTCTCAGCCTCGATGCTGAGAGGTCGTGTTAAATGTGTTTTTGTTTGTTTTTTACGAGTAGAAAGCAGTTGTTAGGATTGTTGTGAGCATGTGTGTGTGTGTGTTGTGTGATAACATAGTAAGCAAGCCCTCGCATTGATCTCTATTTTAATAGTGTGTTTGTAGAGCTTTTCAAAGAGCGGCCCTGTGTTCAAGGCATTGATTGTTGCACAGTTACACACAAAAATACTGATTGACAGCTCTTTCTTGAATGTTGTCTTTGTTTATGCCACACAACTTTGTGGGATTGAAGCCGTTTCTCTGCCGCTGTGAATTTGTTGTTCTAAACTGTCTCTCATAAAAATGTTGTTTCTGTTGAAAAGAGTATGGCGAGTAATATTGGCTCATAAAATGAGAGGTTTTTTGGTGTAGTGTCAGAATTGTCAGGCTAACAAAGTAAACTAAAAGCTTGAGGTGTTACCTCTCGTGTCTGCTTTCTTACAAGGACCTTGAGTACTATATTTGTCCTGCTTTTCCCTGTTGGTAAACACTTGAATTTCCTCATGTTGTCTCCGATTGGTGGATAATGTGCAAAATCTTTATCAATATATTCAATACTAATTATTTTTACCTCCAGTAAAAAGGGTTTATTTCAGTCTTCTTCTATATATTTTTTTCATTAATTCTACACATCTTATTTTATAAGCCTTTGTTCTTATGCAATTAAAATGTGGAGATACTATAACTAATTTGCAAGGTCCAATTAAGTAAAGCTTAAGTTTTGTATGCCAAAAGTGTGGCAACAGTACTGGGAAGACAGCTACACAAAACACAGAAGCATGTTGTTACTGGAAGACTAGAGGCTGGAAGAAGGAGATCATCATTACCCATTTAATGTTAGGGCCTAGAAAGCTCAATTACACACTTCATAAAACAGGTAGACACCCAACATGAGTACGCACACACTGTAATCAGTTACAATCACTTGAACCTGTCTTATTGGAAAGTAGTGGATGGAACTAGTACCATCTCTGAAGGAAGCAAAATATAATCATATTATAGCATAAAGTATCCTCGGAAAAAGCATAATTTAAAAGATACTGTCATTAAATTAACTACGTAAAAGAAAGCCCCGGACTGCTGCTCAAAAGGTGATAGTAATCTACTTATAGACTGGCTTTTCAAATGCCAATGAATACAAAAAAATAAATAAAAACAAGTATGAGGTGGTAGACATCAAACAATAGAAGCGTGTCTTGTTTTGTGTTATGATTGATGCTGTATGACATTAGACTTTCTATGCTTTGTTTTATTTGGTTTGGAAACTGGTGTATATAAGACTGCTACAGTACATCAGCATTAGCTCAATACATTCATTGATTTTACCCTCTTTAATGAGCAAATATAATTTCTCGGGTTGTCATGGTTCTGTTAGTTCAAGGAAATGGTCCGCTATTTAAAAGCACATTGCAGTAAATAATGCCAAGGATGTTAAAACTAAGAACACAGTTTTACTTTACTACATTAACTACATTTGTTAAGTCTTATCCTGCCTGTAGTTTAAGTTTATTTCTCTGTTACATGACTTCTATGGGCCTAAAAGTCGTTGATTTTCATGAGTGAAGTATCAGGTCATGTGTATTATACATAATCTTGGAGATTGTAGTCAGTTGTTGAAGCTATTACATTCTAGCTGTTGCAGTGCGTTTATTGGCACAATGTACAATGGTACAATGTATTTTGTAAAAAAAAGTTTATTCAACACTGAGCCTTTTAGATGTCACCTTTTGTCTCTGGCCTCCATTTTGTCTTCAAGTATTGAGGACCTAAAATGTTGTTGTCTTTTAATACGTTGTCAGTCAACCATGATTTTGGAATGTGTTTTGTCTCACAGAGGTTGTGGATGTTTTCAGTAATGAACCTGAACCATGTGACACAATTGTTGATCCCAGTTTTTGTATTTGCAGGTTTAATGGATGTGTAATTGCTTGCTTTATGAATAATCAGATCAGCATGCAAAGAGGAGTGGAATTGCGGGCTTTCAGCAGCCAAACGGCGTGCTGGTTGTGATGAGAAGGATCAGACCCATTTATGTGGAAACCGGCCTAGCTCTGCAGAGAGACATCAAAGCGCATTGGTTGTGTGTTTGCTCTCGTCTGATTTGTGATCACCTCTGACCTGGAGTTTGTGGAGTGGGGGTTTGACATATGTTGCACACAGCTGTGTCAAATATTTAATGTTAAAAGTTACACACAGAGGCATTGGTAGCCTGGGCTTTTAAGGACAGGCTAAAATGTTTTGTCCAGCCAAAAAAATATGAGTGCTCTGAATAAGTAATATTTTAAAGATTAAAAGAATACACAGACATGTTAGTAGTGTAATATGTATAAAAATATAAACTATATGTTAGAAATCGTTGCCTTATCATGTGGATTATCTATTTAAAAAAAGAAGTTTCCTGACCATTAGTTTAGTCACTAAATGATGGGAGTCCTGATTCTTGTTGACTGTGCCCTCGTCAGAACAAAAGTGAAACTTCTATTTTCATATCCAACGTGAGCCTGCTTAAAAACAGCATGGGTAGGGTCGGATTTATATTTTAAAATGCGTTTTCAATTTCATCTTCTCCTTGTTGTTAAATGATTTGTTTCCTGCTGGCTAAGGTAGATTGTCATTATGGAAATGATTGTCCAAAATGGTTGAGCTGAACATTGGTTTAATCTAATGGTTTCAATATAAGATCTTACAAAGAAATGGACAACACAATTTCTCATTTTCTAATTTGACATTCTAGAAAGGAAAAGGATTTTCCCTGCAAAGAAATGAAATAGCTTTGTCATTAAACTGAGTGCATAATAAGCTCTATAAACATTTTATTTAGAAAGCCTACAGACAGATCAAATCATAATTTATAAAGTGTTCAGTTTTCTTCTGTAGTTTGTGGTGCTGTGTTGAATTGTATTGTATTGTATTGTCAGTTCTCGTTATTTTGTCCACTGGATGAAGAAATAACAAACTTACTCCCAATGGAAGAAATAGAATAGAAATACATTACTATTATACTGTATTTTGTTATTGATAGTATTATAATATGAGCCCAGCTTCTACAGGAGCTTAGTGTTAACATATCCTGGAAATAGATCCTGATGACCTTGGCGTATTTATTGTATATTGTCAGTTAAAGGTTATATATGTGAAATATAGCCAGTAGAGGTCGCAATGGAGCACCAGCATCTCAGACCAAAACAATGTGCACTAGGACTGACCAGACTGTATGACGTAATTTTACCTTGCAAATTATTTTAAAATCGTAACTTCATTCAAAGTGGGCAGAAACAAAATACAACGCACAAAAAATGTTTTTACTTGTTCCAACAACAACGAACTCACCAACTCTAGTTTGGCCAAAAATAAATAATTAATTCACTGCCGTAGATGAGAAAACAGCAGTTTCAGTCACTCTCCTCTGTTGAACACGAAGGGACTCACATACAGTAACATGCACGTAACAGACCGGCTTCAGGCGAAGGAAGTGTGACGTCGTCCTCTGCTCAGAACGCCATTACTCAATTTGAGTGTTGAAATAAATTACCACAGGTAGTTCATGTAGCCTGAAGGTATCATTTTGATGTATTTATTTTTGATTGTTGACTTTTTTAATGTGTTGAGTTATAATATATGTTGTGCTGCTTTTTTCTATACATGAGTGTTGGTGTGGTCCATGCTCTGTATTTTATTAAGGCCATGGCTGCTATTGCGGGGGTGCCCAGTGAAATGGTTAAGCCCTGGCTCTCTTTCTACAGTGCAGAATGGGTAGGCATTAATCTGGCCCAGCTGGACAGAAGGAAATTAATGATCATTTACACTGACGACATAATCAGGCTTCACGCTGTCCTCCGATACTAAATTGCTTCTTTTGTTCCACAAGATCTCCGTCTTTCTCTCTCTCCATCTCTCTCTGTCAGTGTCTTTCTCTTTCTCTTGCTCTCAACTCTCTCTCTCTCTTTTTTTTCTCCCAGGTCGTTCTCTGTTATCGGTCATTAAGTGCTATGTTACCATGGAAACAGCCAGTTTGGCAGGAATTGGCATGCTGTATAAGCGTCCCTGTGATGTTCAATATGGAAAACTATCTTCTTTCCACTGAGAGCTGAGAGCTTGTCCAGTTTAGTGTGTCGTTGCAAACCTTTTAGGACTGGGAGTCGTGCTGCAGAGCCCGCACGTTTTTTGGAGGGGAAGAACAAGGGACGGAGCCAATGTCTCTCAGCAGGGGTAGATATAGAAGGTTGTTGAGGGCAACCCCCCCCCACACACACATAAAGGCACACATGGCACATCGAAGACGTCCCCTTCGTCCCTTATCTCTCAACCAGGGGTTTGTGTAGCTGTTCCCTTAATGCCGTCACTTCTAAGAGCAGTGACCCTGTTGGCAGGTGACATGGGGGGCTGTCTGTGTGTAATTAGGCTGAGCTCGGTGTGTAATGACTTAGCATGCAGCGCCCTCTCTATCAGGCCCAGCAGACAGCCACTGTTAGTGTCAGACAGTGGGTAGGAGAGGAGGAAGGGGCTCGGCCATCACCAAGGGCAAGCCTATAGGATGTTTCGGCAGCCTCATCTCTCAGAGGGGAGGTTAAATTGAGTTCCTGAGTCAGTGAAAATCCCCCTATCGCTTATCAAAAGGCAAGAGGGTTAAATATTCAGTCTGGGAGGTTTGAAATGTAATCTGCACTGTGAGTTGAAATTGTCTTTGGATTCCTCCCTCTCTGCTCTGTTCTGCCTGTGGTAAGACAGAGATAAGTGGGCCAGAACAAAATGGCTGTCATAGGGACTGTCACTCAGGTATGTGCTGGCCCTGCATAGTCGGGCATAAAATTCAACGTGCCGAGTTATATGTTGTACTTAAAAAAAATGTTTTATGTCTGATATAAATTTGGAAGATACTTCAAAGCCAACATCTAGAGACTGCTTGATTCTGCTTTACTATTCATCTCTTCAAGTGAATTAATCTCAGATTTAAATGTTCTCATGAAATTATTTTTTTTTAAAAAAGGAGATAATTTTATTTCTTTCTGACAAAGTTTTCTGTGTTTCTGTAATTTTTTAAAAGTAAAGATCACTTTTTTAAAACAAGTTATGTGTGCCAGATTGCTGCTAGTGTCCTTGAGCAAGAAATATAACTGCAAATTGTTCCTGATACTACTACTACTAAAAATAGTTTCTTTGGACAAAGCTTACTGAGAATCTTAAAACAAAAAGAACAAGTTCATGTGGATTGACTGGGGTTAAGACTGGGATCTTTTCCAGTGCTGAGCTCTGTTAAACAGAGTCTGTATGTTTGGATAATGAGCACTGTATTCCACTGCTGTGCATCCTAAGCACGCTATTTTCACCCATTTGAATTATATAATACCACCTCATTGACCTCTGCTGCTCTAATACCTCTAGGAAGTCTCTTTTCCAAATTATAGCTGATCTAGGCTTGACTGTCTCTGGCTTTGCAAGTTGCTTGCTTTTAGCTCATTATCCATTTCATATTTACTGATGTTTTACAAGAGGGGACGCAACAGCTGAGATTTAAGATGACTTGTCTTATTCAGAGACTTTACAGGAGCAGTAAGGCTGCCAGAGAAGCATTATTTTTTAAATAATATTCAACTGAGTGTAAACAGAAAGACAAAAATAGTTTAGGGTTTAAACCTAGTTGCGAAAGCTTGGCAGACATGGTCAGAGATGCGTGGAGCAGCTGTATATGCAGTGTGGGAAAGATGATGAGAGGCTATAAGCTTTAGAAGAGGACAGACAGATGGCGTGAAAGAGCAGCGGTGCCTATACTTTCTGGCATGGTTGACCTAGGACCAACATTAAGAGAGTGAGCATGAGCTGCAAACCAAAAATAATGCAATTGGACTGTGGTTATTTAAAAACATAATGAACCGAAAACACTATCTTAGCTTTAATATTAGCTAAGCGAGGTCTTCTTAATATATATATTTTTTTTTTTGCATAGAATTTGAATTATTTATTAGGAGAGATGATGAGGATGAGATGGTGTTTAGCTAGCCATTTGTATCAATGGACTGAAACAAGCCAAGCTCACAGTTAGACTGATGGACAGGTGCCAGGCTTCATCAGTGGCGTGGAAGTGGCGCAGTAATTAGTCAAATGAGGAGGAAGTGGAGGAGACGCTCCAGAGAGAGAGAAACCCCCTGGGGCTCTGTCTCCTCAGCAGGGGGACCTCCACGGCCCACTCAAATACACACACAGAAAAACACAACCATGCAAAAACAAATTCATGCACATACCAAAAACATAATGGGCACAGTTTTACACATCAGAAGTCTTTTGGATGCAGCAACAAAGAGCACACATGCCCCAAGAAATAATGTAGACGCCCACAAACTCTCACATAGATGCAGACTTATGATCCGTCTTATTTTGCTACTGCTGTGACGTAATGTGATGGGATAGGAGATGAAATTTAGATGATTGTATGTTTGATATACTGCAGCCCCTGCCTGAGACATTACTGTGACGATATGCAGGCAGTTTTAGAACGACATAAAGTACTGAACAGGGGATGGGTAGGGGGTTGAGTAAGTCAGGAAAATAAGAGAAATTGTGGACGGAAGAATTATAGGGAGGATATTTTTGCGGCTGTCTATTTGAGAAAACCTAGTGGATGGGAAAAACAATTCTCTACCATCAGCAAGTTAATAAAAAGGCTGCAGTTTATCTCTGTCTAAAAGACAAATACCCTGACTGAGGATGGAAGGGAGGAGAGGAGCAGGGGGGAGGATGCCCCACATTTCCCTCCGTCCTTCCCCGCTCCAACAAGTCACTTATTATGAATCCTTCTGTCTGATGGTTGCCAACTGGCTGGCTGGTTTTCTCCAAGCAAGTCCTTGTTGAATCCTGCGATCACACACCACTTCTGCATGACCCTTTGGTTCTGCTGACAGGGCTAATTAATGAATAGATACAAAACCGGGCAGTTAAAAGATCGCTGTAGGCTCCATCTGTCCAGCTGGTCCTGTTTGCCTCTTGGTTTGCACCGTCTGTGGCTTGGCATATTGAATATCCCCTCTCACACTGTCATACTGGCATGCTTTATCTGTTTGAGTTAGGTTTGTTTATGTTACTGTGTTCAAGGTCAGTTTTTTTAAAAATCACAATTGGTCAGCTTAGCTGGACCACCAGTGACTCCAATGATGAATCAGTTATCGCCCCCGTGATTCAAATTTCAAGCCATGGCAATCACTAAAACTACATTTACAAGCACTTTCAACAGCCACTACATCTTGTATAATGTGACACAAGTGAGCTCTGGATGAATATGATAATCGTATCACTTAGGATGTTGGTAAGATGCAATGAAGCAGTGAAGACAGCAAGTTTAAATACACTGATTACATTTGAATGAGACCATACAGTACCTGCAGGTGAATACGCTATTTCAGCGTGGAGATTAGACAAGGCTGAGTGTATTCAAAGTCCTGTCTCTGTGGGGTGTTTATTCACGTGTGTGTGTGTGTGTGTGTGTGTGTGTGTGTGTGTGTGTGTGTGTGTGTGTGTGTGTGTGTGTGTGTGTGTGGGGTGTTTATTCACGTGTGTGTGTGTGTGTGTGTGTGTGTGTGTGTGTGTGTGTGTGTGTGTGTGTGTGTGTGTGTGTGTGTTTGGCTGCGGTTGTGTGCGCATAAATAATGTTTTTTCTTTGTTCAGACCTGTTTGTATTACCAGTTGACAATCCCTCTGATAATGTTACAGAAGCAAACCCACCACCACCCCCCCATGTCATCTTTCTGTTCCTTCCTCTCTCTAATCTCAAACACTCCCCAAGGGGTGTATGTAAATATTTAGCCCTGCCTTTTGTTTCCTATGATGAGTGCCCGGATGCAGCTAGCTCTGAGTTACTTTGTGTTGGCACTGGCACCCTGTGTATCCTCTGCATTGGAATCATGTCTCTTTCTTTTGCATGTACTAGTGTGATAACACTGGCTCGCTTACAAATGGGTTATTTACACACCTTTTATCATCATTACATATTTGATATTTCAGCTTGTAAATAGCCGTCATCTCACAATTAACACAATGTATTAGTTGTCATGGTTGTTATCAGTTTACACTGATAAAGGTGGAATATTTATCCCTCAAAATTCATAGTAATTTTTGAAACAATGGGTTCTTGATTATTAGACATTTGCTGAATCAACTAAACACTGCAAATGTTGCACCTTATTTCATCCAGACATCAATCTGTTTAGTTTACATACTTGACAGTATGTTTTCACTTTTAAAAGGCTTTTAGGATGATGGCTAACCAGTCACACTGTCTCCCTGGTAACGTTGGCTGTGGTTGCTGGAGTGTAAACTTCTCCAAATCCAGTAAAGAGACGGACAGAGCTGCAGCTGTGTTACCAAACAGTAAGGAAATACTACACAGTGAATGTGCTAGTTGTGAACAGGAACCATAACCCACCTCCTAATGGAACTAATGAAAGTAATGCTAGGCTATTACTGTAGTTAGTAAGCGTGTTAGCTGGACATGCTAATGATTGCAGCTTATGTTAGAGCACACATGAAGAGTTTAATCCATTCCTCACACTTTTTGCGGTGTTTTTTTTTTGGTTTTCAAAAGGCTAAAAAAAAAAAGACACCAACCTCCAAACCCTTTAAATTGAGAGTATTGCTCTGAGCGGAGCACTATGCTTTGGCATGTGGAGAAGCTTGATAGACTTGCTGTGCTAAGTTATGATTGCCGAGCTATGGTTGAACAAACGTTTTATGCTGAATTAAAATCCCGTAATTCGTAGGAAATCTTGTAAAAGCAACCTGCACATCAGGCTTAAAAAAATCCTGGTTTTGGCTGATATATTGTCACATATCACATAGATTGTTTGGTGGACTGCTGCTGGTATGATGCAGTGCCAAGCCCTGGTAGACTGTCAGGAGTATATGCCATCAAAGCAGGTGGCAGATTAGCTGTATGTTGTCCATTGCTGACACACTCATCTGTCTCTTTTCTGTCCTTTGTCTCATTGGGACAGAAAAACCTCCCTGAGATACTAGCTTCACAGTAACAGTCAATGTCTCTGCTTTTTCTGCGTCTGACTGGACTCCTCTGGAGGCTTCCAGTCCTATTGAACTATGAGAGGCTTCTGGTGTGTTCTGTCTTATCGAGCTCTTCTGAGGGGCTGCTGCTCCCTATGTGTTCTCTCTTATTGAACTCTTCCTGGGGCCCGTGGAAGCTGGGTCTGCTCGGCGGAGCCCACTAATATTCCTTAATGATGTGGCATCTGTCTCTGTCAACCTCCGCGCTGCAGCAGCCAGACACGGCCTATTGTGGCTGACTTCACAGAGAGATAAGCAGTCCTGTCTTTTAGACACAGGCGAAGGGACAATAACATCAACACTACCAAAGAATATCAGTGCTACCAGTGAACATAGCGCAAAAAGTCAACAAATAAGTCTTTATACAAAGTGGTAGAAGCCGACAGAAATCCTTTTAATTTGTTATAATTTTTACTGTTTCGACTTTCCTCTGATGTGTTGATGACAGAAGAAATGCAATGCCACTGAAGTCGAGGAGTATGGGGACTGACTTGCAAAACAGTGGACTTCAAAGATTAGCATTGGGAGCCAGCTGAATCTGCATACGACTTTTTAACAGTAATTTTCTGGAATCCCGCCACCCTCTGTCTTCCCATCTGTGTGTTTACAGTGACACTCAGAGCTTGGCACTCTGGAACCAGTCATCATGGCTAATGATGAGAATGTGAGTATGTGTGACATGTATGAGCTGTACAGAGGGCGTCAAGTGAGTTTGCGCACGTGTACATTTGCATGTCTCGCTGAGAGTGTCTGTGTGTGATTTTTCAGAGTGTACTTGACAGTCCTGACTGCCAGAGAAAGCATATTGGTAGCGATTGGCATAGTTACTTTTGTTGTATCCTGTGTGAGCGTGAGCAGCAGAAGGTTCCATTGGCCGTCAGTGGCACTCTGCAGAGCCACCTCTCCTCTTTTCCTGTGAGAATGACAGGCCTACACAGAAAGCTGTCCAGGCGTCACAGCCTCGAGCCAACAGCATAACTGATTAACACTGCTAATTTGCTCCAAAGCCTTTCCAATCCATGAATTATCATTCCTCTTTACAAAAAGGATGCCCAACACAAAACACTCACATCCCTTTTAATTTATTTTTTCAGTTTTTTGTACATTTTTTTTTTTTTTGCTGTAAAATGCTACTCAGAGAAGAGATGTCTGTATAAAGTGCAGGGGACTTAACTGTGACCATAATCTTTTAGTGGAGAAAAAAAACATCAATCATCAACATACTTTCAAGTCAATAAATAAATAATTTAGCGGGTCTTTGTTCCCTTTTGGAATAGCTTGTGTGCTCATGTTATGGGGATGCACACTGAGCCTTAGAGGACCAAAACAGAAACGTAATGATGGATCAGGGGACAAATGCAAAGTATCACTCTGCCCACTAAACTCAGATTATGAAAAATAATTAGAAATCCTTCATATTTAAAGAGCTACAAAGATCTGGTGGGCTAAATGAAAACTTATGGGAGGCCAACTTTAACCTGCGGGCCTCACTTTGGGCAGCCCTGCAATAGACAAAAGCAAATCAATTAAATCAACACAATGAACTGCTGAGTTGTAGTTAATATATATAATAGTAGCAGATTTTTTTTTGTGTGTTTTTTTATACAGAACTCTGTTTTTCCTGCTGTTTATTTTTTACAAGTACCTACAAGTGGTCTACCTCAACTCAAACACTGTATATGATTATCAGTAAAGTTGCCTGCCACAGTGCTTGGTCTTTCTCCTGTAGCTGCCCCATTACCTGTGAGTGAGTCAAGCTCTAAAGCCCTCAAATATAATTTCAGGCAGGCTGATGTGCTTATGGCCCTTCAGCGATGATGGTCACTCATCTCCAACCTCCAGCTAAAGGGGATTTAAAGCTCCTCAGGCCTATCGTGGCCAGCATTACCATGTGCTGTCGGTCTGCACCCGGTGCTCCTCCAGCCTAATGCTCATTGGCCGGCTGCTTTGATCTGGGCAGGAGCTCTGTCTGGTTGACAGCACTGCTCAGTCTTCTCTCACAATGGACTGGGACCCCATCTGCCTGTTACAGTAGCTTGTAATGGCCAACCTGTCAAGAGAGAGAAGCACCCTACAGTACTATCTATCTTTATTTGTCTCTCTTTGTGTTTTTATGAGTCCATGTAGAGTGATGAAAAGACAGACTTTCCTCTAGCAAACAGTGTTTCACACACAAAACGACAGAGAGGCTGTTACCAGTGCTGTTTATGGGACAATGCGTGATATACAACAGACATAGGTCACCGGAGAGGGGACAAACTGCGTAGGTGGATATAGTACACTGGTGTCATGCCCACGTACATTTGGCTTGCCAACTCAACTATATGAGACTGATCTATCATCTGTTAGACTTATGTCAAGTTAGTGGTGGGCAACAAAATTATTATCATCACAGTAACTATCAGAGCTTGAAATCTTGATATCAGTACGTCACAATATTTTGTAAAACAATTTAAAACCAAAATGTTAGTGATATTGTTCTTTTTGTGTGTTTTTAGCACAATAAAATCCTAAACTGTGACAGATTTTGAATGTCATTCAGACACCATGTACCACAGTATCGCACTATGCTCAAAGTTATATGGTGATAAATGGTAATATTGAATTATTTATACTGCCCAGTGTGGTTTTATTTTCCGTCCCCTGACAAACAGCAGAATACAAGGTTATCTGTAACAGAGTCCGTACATGTCAATGGAGAATAAATTCTAATCTGTAGTTTCTGCCTGGACCTACTATTGATATTGTATGCGTCAGTTTAATAGTTGCTCTCCTCGTGTACGTGTGTTGCAGCAGCTAATTTTCTTACATTTTGGACACAAAGACAGTGGTTGACTTAATTTCTCAGTGGTTTCCTGGTTCTTTGCTTTGAGGAGGTAATTAAGGAGCGCATTTTCCAATGAGGCTGTTTGATGATTGTTGTAGCAGAGACTGCACAATTATGCAGTACATTTGAATCATTTTAAATCCCTAAATATAGAGGGAGCGTGCAGGACAAGTAATAGAAGCTGCCTTAGAAAGTTTGTTTCCCTGAAGAATACTTCCTTCTGTCCTTTTTTTTTTTTGAAAAGGCTTCGCAAAAACAAAAAGTGGACCTTACTGCATATTATAACAAATAAAAAATATATTTTGGAATCCCCACAAGCAATATGAGTCTTATTGATCTCTGTCTTTGTCTTTTGTGTTATGTTTCTAAGCTCAGGGTAGAGAAGGCTCAGCCTGTAATGTCCCAGAGACTGTCATGAATCTTCCACGGAGAGGCAGACCCAGAGAGCACTACCACACATTAAGGGAATGAATATTGATTTAAAAACAAATTTGACATGGTTTTTAAATCGACTTGAAAAATGCATTGCTTAAAAGAGTCAGGGGTTTGTAGTCTGTCAATGGAGCGGAGAAAAGTTCGCTCTTGTTTTATGGTTTAATAAGATTCCATTAATGGCTTCTTCCACCTTGACAAAAAGCCCTCTGAAATGGTGTGTGTGCAAACGTGTGGGTATGTTCATGTGTGTATGCTCACGTGGTTATTGGTCTCAGGTCTGAGGACTGCCTCATCAGAACTGAAGGGTAATGACTAATTCCTTTTGTGTGTGAGTGCGTGCGTGTGTGCGCTTGCATGGACTGTTGAATTGCAGACTAATGACTTTTTCAGGATGACTAGCTGAAGCACAAGATGGAAAAAAAAGCAAAACTAAAAGAATTGAACCACCTGTTTCACTCATCAAAACATATTTAAAAAGATTTTTTTTTGTTGCATGAGTATGCAAATTTCACCTTCACATTTCACTTTGAGAAGTTGTTTAAAGTGTTGTTTCAAACTAAGCAGGCTCCCTGATCCCTCAGAGGGCGGCCAAAATAAGACACCAGGCAATCTCGTCAGAGTGCTTGGCTGGCATGGTCCGAGCTTCTGGGGCCAGGTTTGCCTGCTCAGTGGGCCAGTGGAAGGAAACTGCCTCTGGCTGTCTGCCCAGCTTTCAGCTCAACAGAGACGGATCGTATGGACGCCAGTGTTTTCCTTTCCTAATTGCTGCACATCAACACATCAATCCTGCAGACACAATATTTCATAACCGGCTGAGAGATCCTTACTTTGGCAATTTTAAAAGAAATATGAGAATGTTAAGTCTGTAAACATTGAATCATGAGACTTCAGAATCAGGCGATGTGCTTATTTCAATCATGTTTGATCTAATTGTCGTGTGTGCTGTTCTGTGTGGGAATCATCAATTGAATCTCAAACAGCCTTGATAGTCACTGAAAGCCAAAGCCACAATAGCCTAGTTTAATTGATTCATGACCTGAAATTACATGATAAACACAAACAATGACTTGCTTATGAACAGAGCCAACGGACCAGCTCACAAATAGCAGCAGTACTGCAGAAGACTGGCAGACAATAGCAATTCTCACCTCCAGTTTTGCGAAATGTAAAGACCACTGCCTCTTCTCGGGTGTGTTTTCCCTTCCATCTGTTTCTTTTTTCTGTGCATAATAATGTACACATATCTGCAGGTAATCAAACAGTAATTACCGTGAGCTTCAATATATGTTTTTTCTTCTCGGTCCTATTGACCAGACAGGTCTTAAGTCTCGTAGGATAATATGTGTGTGTCTGAGTGACATCCCAGATTCTGATGTCAGTCTGTGATTGGGAAATGTGGTGCTGGTACTTTGTTGTGAAAATGTGTCTCATTAAGTGACTGAAGGACACAATCAAAAATAAGTATAGTGCGTCCCCATTTTTACTGGTTGTTAAATCACACATAAGAAAGCATTGTTTCACAGGCTTTTGTTGTAATTATGTTTACACTAGACCAATAAAAACAACAATGGATGCAGATAGCCAGGTTTGCTTTATTCACTGAAAACTCTGTCCTCATTTGTTGCAGAGGTCTCTGTGACTGCAATAAAAGTTATGCTTCCAATTGCTGGATTGGAAATAGTTACCCCCAGTTGAAATTAAATGAAATGAAAACTAGTCGCATCATGCAGTATGGGACAGACAAAATGAACCACTGCTTCTCAACATTTAAGCAAAAACCCCATAGTCCAGAATGATATGTTATATGCACTAATAACATGAAAATGTCAAGTTTTTAAATTGTTGACAGTAAAATAAAAAGGAGAAGCTCTCTGTATTCGATATGGTTGACAAATATACTTTTTTCCCCCTGGAGACATGTTACAGCCTTGCTCACAAATTGTGATTGCATCAGTTCTCTGGGCAGTTTCTCATTACAAAGAGTCATTTTCTGTGTGTCGTGCTGTAAGGCTCAGTAAGCATCATCCGTAAGCATGACATTAGTTTTCAATGCCGTGCTGATGACGCAGTCTTACACGCCAGATAATGGTATATAGTTGGCATATTACTCAGGCCTGAAAAGAGCTTTGGTGATATCATTAAAGAAGATAAAAAGATTTAATGCTCAAAAGGTTTGAACCACACATAAGGGATGTAACAAAACCACTTGGGCCTGAGAAACGTTCTAAAGGTCAGAATATTTGATTGTCAGATGTATTAAAAACCAACAGGCTTTCATTAACTGACTGCTGCTAATAAAAGCATACACCGATCAGCCATAACATTATGACCACCTGGGCACCCGATGCACTGTGTGTTCTGACACCTTTCTATCAGAACCAGCATTAACTCTTTCAGCAGTTTGAGCTACAGTAGCTCGTCTGTTGGATCGGACCACACGGGCCAGCCTTTCACTCCCCATGTGCATCAATGAGCCTTGGCCACCCATGACCCTGTCTCCTGTTCACCTCTTTCCGACCACCTTTGATAGGTACTGACCACTGCAGACCCGGAACACCCCACAAGAGCTGCAGTTATAGAGATGCTCTGACCCAGTCGCCATCACAATCTGGCCCTTGTCAAAGCTCAAATCCTCACGCTGCCCATTTTTCCTGCTTCTAACACATCAACTTTGAGGACAAAATGTTCACTTGCTGCCTGATATATACCACCCACTGACAGGTGCCATGATAACCAGATATTCAGTGTTATTCACTTCACCTGTCAGTGGTCATAATGTTATGGCCGATCGGTGTTTGAAAAATTTTAAGAGGTACTGCTCACATGTTTTTTGAGCTGTAAATTAAATCACTGTAATGAAACACGTGTTAATATACATACTTACCAAATTTATGGAAATTCAACATGCCATCCACTGTTGTAAATCACCCCGAATCTTGCAAGGCCAATTTCTCATTTTCATACATGCATTGGAATTAACCTGTTACCTGCAATTATGTAAAAATCAATTCTGGACCAGGGCTGACACGTTGATATACTGTAAAACTTGCGACCTGACAAATAGCATAGTAAAATCTGCTCTGACCTGGCTGCTGAGCTGTACAGGCAAAAACTGTAGGGGCACTCAACAAGGAACTAAATGAATAAAAACGGCAGTGACACATGCAGATTGGCAGGCAGAATTACTCTCCATGTGTTCAGTAAATTATTTTTCACTTGGACAAAAACTCCAACCTCTCCCAAAACCAAATGCGTAATGTTCCGCTCAGCTGGCACAATGTAGATATGCTCATTAATTATTTTAATCTTCCAATACGACACCAGGATTTAAATGTTAACTGACCTTGTGTGACCTGTTGAGCTGTTCTGAAAAAGTCACAGTTTACACCAGAGATCCTGGCAGCAGCTGGAATGGCAGCAGATTAGCAAATCTTATTATTTTTTAGACTTTAGTACTGTTTAAGAATTTGTTTTGTGTTAGATAAATAAGGACATAAGACATAAACTAGGTACCTGTAGCACCTATAGGCTATTAGCTGCCTGTCTGTCGTTTAATTGCTCCTCACCTTCATGAAAATACATTTTACAATATAGATAAATAGAAAATCATTTGTTTAATTTTGATGTTGACATCTTCAGGAGTGTTCAATAAAACCCATCGTATTTCGCACAATGATCAGCTACACCTTAAGCCAAGTATAAGGCCTGTAACTAGTGAACGAAACTCCCAATGTACAGCCAGTAGCCATCAGGTGCTGGTAGGTTGCAGAAGAGAGTATAAGGTATTTTATTTTACTTTAGTGATGCTGTGTCTTCAAACTCCCTTTTGCTATTCACACTTGCTCTAAAGTTCAGCATGTGTGATTGTGGTTGTACACTGTGAAGTACATTGTATTATATTATCATGTATGGAGGGTTCAATATAAAGTGTGTGTAAGTAAATAATTAACAGAAGAAGTGACTTTATAGTCCCTCAGACTCAGGGAAATTAACTCTGCACACAATCAGAGTAAATGCAAAATTTCAGCCTCACATTTAAGATTTTAAAAGACACTAATTGCTTTAAAATATTCAACAACAGGCTTTTCCAGGGTTTTCTTCAGAAGAACTCATACAAAATGGTTTTATGGTGTGAAAGTGGGTCTTGCAGTGTCTTAGGGCAGCAGGATAAGTGGTAATCCCTCGGGTGGTGCTCTGTCGTAGACTACAGATCCTATAGAGAGCCCCGGCTGAGTCAGCCTTCACAATTCTTCCAGGGGGAGCGGACTAATCTCCCAAGTACCTTCCTCTGTCGGCGGGCCAAGCATCTGTCGTTCTATCTCTGGATGACCGTCCTTTCCAAACGACCCAAAACTCATCTCTCTTACTTGTTTTTTGTGGTTTCCAAAATCTGTGTCTGTTTAATGGATCTTACCTGAATTTATTCTGGTAAGGCCCCAGTGAGAGGGCTTTGTAATTCCTTCAGCCTCTCTAGTTTTTGGGTGGCCTTCAATAACCCATTGGATTCAGTCACAAATATGGTGTCACCAAGATATAAATAAGGACGCTTGTTTCCAAAGGATCTAACATTGTGGAGAGAAGGTGTTCACCCAGCAGTGGGGATCTGCTGGAGTTTGCGTTTATTTAATTTGATCCCGACTGCCAGACTGCATCTGGCTAGCTAAGTGCTTCTCCATTAGGGCTCTGTTCTGTGTTTAATTCTGCTACAGTGCTGAGGCTTATGGGTATAATGGAAGGCTGCATACTGTCTGCTCTACAGTAAATGTTTACCATCTTGTGTGCTACCTTGAGAATAAGCAAACAGCTCCTCTGTGATCTTCTTAATTAAGCTAATGGCTGGGGTTACTTGATCTTTGATTCCCTATGTTCTCCATCTGCAGATTTATAATGAGAAGAAGAGCCAGTTTGAAATCAAGAAAAACAACCCCAAGGACTTGGTGGAGAGAGTGGCGCGGGACATCTCCAAGCTGCTCAACAGTAAGAGGAAAGCCCTGGAGGTAAGAGACATTTGTCTTTCCTGGAAAGTCAAGTTGCGGTTCATACAAATGCATGTCATTGTGCTTTATTACAAGGTACATAAAACATAATCGCTGACATTTAAATACAAGAAACAAACCTCTGTCATTAAATGCTCTGAGCCCTGATTGGGTGCTCTTTATTTTCTTCAGCTTCTCAAAAAAATGTTTGCAAGGCTTATCAGAAGAATCTTCTGCTTATTGTCCAATAAGCCAATGTTATCCCGATTTGTCTGTTTTGTGTGAGACCATAAGTAATCAAACTAATGCCAAACAGCTGGCAGGAAAGATTTTTGTCAACACTATAATTGAACTCCTGTCTTTCTCCTCTTAGTATCTTCCTTTACATGTGGACACACAATTGGTTGACTGAAGGAGATCAACTTTATTCCTTCCATTTGAACTCTTGCAGAAAGCACTTTTCCTTTTTATAGCTGAAATATAATTTTATGCTGATTATATTTTGTCATTGACAAAAAATAATGATAATCATCTTCATAATTTTTTTCAGAAGTAGTTTTGAATGTTTTTTCTGTTTAATGTTGAAGGCGTATATTCTGAAAGATAGTTTGGGTGGTGCATGAGAAGAAGGGTTATTTTAGAGGTTATCATTTCAATGTCCTGCATTTTGGGATATAATTATTACCACTGTTCTGCTCAGACAGTCCTGTGATTAGTTAGAAATTTGTTTTGCTCTCACAGTGGGGAACCTCTAACCTCTTAGAGAAGAAGAGAGAAGGGATACAGAGGCAGGGAAGAAGAGTGACATGGGGGGAAATGAGAAAAGTATACACAATCAATTTTTAATTTTTAAAAGCCACAGATAAAGTAAAGGAGCATTTGTGCTAATCCTGAAAATGTGGATTTAAAAATCAAACTGTTGTCCCCTGTTTAGTAGTCTGTGTAACAGAGCACGAGTAAGTTTAGTTCAAATCATCTTCACACTTAAAATGACAGGACATGGTGAGAGCATATAATTCCCAAATTACCTGATTAGAATTTCTATTTATTGCTATTTAAAGCTAAATTTGTTCTTTTCACCACAATGGCAGCGAGGCACTCCTTTTTAATCAGTTTGGTGATTCTCATTATCTCCACCCACATATACACATACAACTACATACACATCCACACACAGACACTGATTCCTTTTAATCACTGCAATCATGAATGCGCTACACACATAGTAAAAATGTTGAGGCTGTAAAGTGCTTTTTAAGACATTAAAACTTTACCCTGCGTTTAGATATTTGTTTTTCCTTTAATATACAAATTAGAAAAGCTATACATTCATGTTTAGTTTAAAACCAGGGTACCAGTTCATCCAGTATTTCACCCAGCACTAGTATAACTGTTTCTTCAGTGTGTGTTGAGTACGTACAAGTGTCCACTTTCCTTCACTCTGTTTCTGCCCAGATATGGTCGCTCAAAGCGACAGCATTTACGTTTTTCAACACAGTTTAAGCCTTACAGAGGGGCCAGGAGTGTATATCTTCGAAGAGCATGGGGTCTTGTGGGATGAGACACATTCAAGCCAAGGAGCAGAAGTCTCTCAAAGGCATGTTTAATTCTACAGCTTGGATCCTAAAAGGAAAGAAGGCGTAACTGTACGTCTCCCGTGGTCATGTGTAGGATTGGATTTGGAATGGCACTGACCCATCCACCCTCGTTTTTTGGAAGAGAGAGTGGCCCCCACCGTCACCCCCCCTCCACCTGCCTCAACACACATACACAGCCCTACTCCTCCCCCCACCCCACCCTAACCTCCACGGGCCACACTGTCACCTCACATCCTGTCTGGGAGATTCACTCAGGAGGGAGGAAATGAGGTGAAAAAAGAGAAGGGCTGGAATGAGAATGTCTCCCTGGGGCGTGGAAAAATCAAGAAAATGATGTTCAGAAATTCATAGATTTAAAAATGAGCAGCAAGCGGGAGGGAAGGAGAGAGGGAGCAGAAGGGGAAGGGGGGTAGATGGAGGGAAGGAGGGAAAGAGTTTGGGGGGAAAACATCAAAAGAAGAAAGCAGACAGGAGAGAAAAAGACAGATGATACAATTGGAAAAGGGAACAAGCAGAGGAAAGAAAGAAAGAAGTCATTATGTCATTATAGAATACAAACCTTAACAAAAAGTATGCAACAAGTTAACATGTTTCAGTTAGGCAGGTTAGTGTTTATGTTTTCCACTAAAACTAAAAATTCAAGACTGTAGGCAAAATAAATTCATGTGGACTTATTATTCATACAGGGAGAAAAGTGAAAGCCATGTCTTAATACAGTCTGTAGATAAGAAGGTCTCAAACTCGGCTCAGCACAGTATTGACAGCGTTTTATATTCCAGCCTGTTTCTACCCCCTGTAATGGTTATTTAGTCCCAAATATTCCCTGCCACACATTTAAAAAAGAGGAAATGTGTGTGTGTCCGAGTGTGTGTGTGTGTGTGTGTGTGTGTGTGTGTGTGTGTGTGTGCGTGCAAGCATGCAAGAAGAAATTATTCTTCTGCAACCTATTTAAATACTGCTTGGGGTGATTCGTTGTAATTCATGTTTATATTACTAATGAGAAAATACACATTGACTCTAAATACTCAGTTACTGATATAAAGTGGGGAGGGAAGCAATTCTCAGTGCTCTGGATTTAGTTGCTTTAGCCTTAATTCCTAAATTAGCAACACATTTTAATAATTTAAATGCTGTGCTTGTATATCTCAGAAAGGGGTGGGAAAAAAAAACAAATCCAGTAGGTGAGCGTTTTTGTTTTTACCTGCCTGGGCTCATACTACAGCTGGAGTTATAACTGCTATATGAACAAGACTATTTTTGTACCCTGCAGTTCAGCTAAAATATCTATATTTGGCACAACTAATACAGCGGTGTATACTTGCTTTCATATAGCCACCATCAACTCATGAACTCATGTCCCCTCACTCTAAAAAATTAAACGGAATAAACTAACTTACTTTTTGTGTCATTATTTTCCTTCCCTTGCCTTAATCTCCTCCACTCCCATGTCCCTGTCTGCTCTCCTTTTCTTGCCTCTGGCTTCAGTCGTCTTCACAAACAATGATCTGATTCTACGGTCGGTGCCAAAATTAAAAAGTAACATAAACCCCGGTAGTCTGACAAGCTTGCATGCTGCCGCTGGACACTTTATACGTCCCTTTTGTTTTTTTTAAGGCAGGTAGAAAAATGATTCAGGAAAGCTTCCTCTGATGTTTATAATCTTAGCTTATTTCAGTGGCCCTGGGAGCTGACACCTGAACTTGTCTTTTTTTATTTGAGGGTAGATGAGCTGACTTTGCAGAGGATTAGGTTAGTAAGTTACTTTAAGTTTTCTTTGTGTGGATGTTTGCTGTTCTATGCAAGTTCCATTATATACATCTTTTCCTAAAGACACATTTAAGAAGGAAATGAAATGTGAATCTTCATCAAGTCATACTCCGAGTTCCAAGAAGTTTCATGTTAAATGTATGTTCTTTGTTGCTGATTGCAGGAAAAACAGACACTAGAGAGTGCTCATACTACATTTTCAGTCAGTTTATTCCAATTGATGCTAATCTAATCTAGATTGTCTTTTAGGTAGTTTAACAGAATGTGCAAGAATGTGAAATTTGTCAGTAAGCAAGGATATATACGTGTGTGTATATATTTATGTATGTACATGATAAATAGAGAGTAATGTTACAATGATACATTTATAATACAAGAATATTTTCTACAAATTACATATTTCTTTTGGAAATAATTTATGAAATTCTTAAACTACTATTTCTACCTCTTAGTCCTATAATAGCTGTAAAACATTTGTAAACTGGTACTTAATAACCACCACTATCTAAGAGACCCTGAATAATCCTTATAAATGTAAGTAGGTGTCGCTTTCTCTCCAGCCACAGTATGAAATAATGCATTGATACACACTGGGATATACGCCGATCAGACATAACATTATGACCACTGACAGGTAAGGTGATTAACACTGATTATCTCGTTATCATGGCATCTGTCTGTGGGTGGGATATATCAGGCAGCAAGTGAATGAATTGTGATGGTTAGATGACTGGGTCAGAGCATCTCCAAAACTGCAGCTCACTGGGATATATACGATGTTTCTTGATTATCAGAGATCATGCTAGTTGAGTGGTTAGAAAAAAGTTATTCAGTGAGTGTTTCTTTACACTAGTCTGCATGTACTTCTTCGTACTTCCATTATGTCTTTCTGTGTGTGTGTGTGTGTGTGTGTGTGTGTGTGTGTGTGTGTGTGTGTGTGTGTGTGTGCGTGCATGTTATCAGAGCAGCAGGCTGAGCGATGCTACAAGAGTGTCTGTCTGACAGGCCTTTTAACCCAGAGCAGCCACAGAGAACAGAGCCCTCCATGTAACCTGTCATGTGTATAAAGCCAAACAGGTGTGATAGACCTCCCGGACTGATCTGAGCCCTCATCCCTTCCTGTGCTCCTCTTTGTGATACTCCATATGATCGCCATAGAGGCCTGAGATCAGTTGGGCCTCTCAGAACCATCTGGGACTGCACAACATCCTGTACACTGTCAGTCAAAGCCAGGCAGAGTGGAGCTGTCAGTCAGACCGCTGCTGGGATTTTCCAGCCTCAGGGAGGGAAGATGAGGCCATGTGCTACAGACAGAGATCATGTTACATTCCCATCAGCTGCTGCACAGCAAAACTACCATTGTCAAAGCTCTTAAGTTATGATTTTACAGAAGGGACTGATGGAATAGAGAGGGGACTAAGGTTGGTCTAATCCAATTACACAGATCTCAATACTATCCCAATACCACTTACAGGCTGAAGGATGGCTGCCTCTGGGCTGCTCGCTGCTTGATGGATACACACCCAGCACTCTACTGGGTTGGTTATTGAAATGGCTGCAGGGTTAAACCATGGAGATGAGGCAGGTGAAGGGATGAAGCCTGGTTTAATATTCTTACAAAATACAGCCAAGGAGACGTACTGACAAGCAACACAAGTTAGTGGGGAAACCTTAGCAGCAGGCGCACAGATACAATAGAGAGGAAAAACGCTGTCAGCACTGAGGCCTTTTAGGTAAACAAGTGTACATGCTGAGATCTGTGGTTGACTCCACCGTTATGGAAAAAAAGATTGACCCATATAAAAAGATATGATTCACTCTGAGGTTTGTGTGCAACACAGCGATTGCAGATGTGCAGCCAATGTCTTTAGACTAAAGTGAAACTGACATTTAGAGTAGGCGCACCTGGGATGTTCACACCTAAGGTTTATTTTTACCTGGTTCAGCTGCTTGTTAAAATCTACAGTACAGCAGTCAAATCAATCAAACATTTATCTTTTTTAATATTCTCTCTCTTCAAACAAAATAGATTTTTTTATCAGTATATTTTCCCACATAACTTAATATTATCCTCTTTTACACCATCTCTCTGTTGGCTAGGCTAGCTGTTTACCCATTTCCAGTCTTTATGCTAAGTTAAGCTGAGAGCTGTTGGCTGTAGCTTTACACTGACCATGCAGACATAACAGTAGTATCATCTAACTCTTTGCGAGAATAAACATACAGTATGTCCTAAAATGTAGATCTATTCCTTTAACTCAAGGTCCACTTTTTCTACTTTTTCATGAGCTTTCAACCATGTCTTACATTCCTCATATCGCTCAGCAGATAGTTTGTTTAGTTGTCATGGAGATACCTAACCGAGCTATCTAATGCTAGTAAGTGGACCGTGAGTTAAGATTAGTCACACTTAAAGTCAAATTAAAAAACAAATTATGAGAGATTTTTCTGGTTCAGAACTTACAATATACAACAAACCGCCATAACATTATTACCACCTGGGCACCCTGACAAGTCTGTGGCTACGCAGTCCCATACCAACCAACTACAATGCACTCTGTGTCCTGACACCTTTCTATCAGAACCAGCATTAACTTTTCCAGCAGTTTGAGCTACAGTAGCTCTCGGCATGTCTCCGGTTCACCGCTCTTCCTTCCTTGGACTACTTTTGATAGGTACTGACCACTGCAGACAGGGAACACCCCACAAGAGCTGCAGTTTTAGATATGCTCTGCAGTTTTAGAGATGCTCTGACCCAATCATCTAGCCATCACAATTTCGCCCTTGTCAAAGTCGCTGGAATTGTTACGCTGCCCATTTTTCCTGCTTCTAACACATCAACTTTGAGGACAAAATGTTCACTTGGTGCCTGATATATACCACCCGCTGACAGGTACCATGATAACCAGATAATCAGTGTTATTCACTTTACCTGTCAGTGGTCATGTTATGGCTGATTGGTGTATATAATAAATATAAATAAATTTCACCATAAGGTGAATTTTTCCAAAGCAAACTGAGCTTCCTCTGTTGTTACAGTTCACAAACCTGGGTTGATAATATGTCATTTTGTAGTAAGAGAGTTTGAAAACTAGAAATGGGACATAACCTGTTTGATCGAAGAATATAAAATGAAGAAAACTGTGGACAGTGGGTGGGGTCTCTTTCAGGAATGATGGAGATGTTCTGTGACTTTGCAGTCATGCTGATAGTGATTGTGAGAGATTGCAGGAGAGCTCTGACCGGACACTGTGCAGGGACAGCAAAAGTGTGCTTGACAGAATTAATCAATCAGACTGCGTGGGCCTCCGTCTCCTTCTGACCGTGGAAACCAAGACGACACGGCCGGGTCAGGGATGGGGAGGGACGGGCCGCTCCGAGTCATCTGTCATCAGGTTACATCCATTAATAATTCACTGAGACACAGACTTCACGCGCGTGGCACGCACAGCCAACATGCGTGCTGAAAGGGGAGTGAGCATGCACGCTTTGGCACAGGTGTGAACATTTGGATGTACTCACCTGTGAACTTTAAGACCTGTTCACACTGAGCTCACCTGCCTAATGACATCTGAAAATACCCACTAGAAACGGAGGGAATTAAAGCTGACATTGAGCCGTTATCAAACTGTAAAATGGTAGCGGCGGGCTATCGGTCATAGACTTACCATGCTTGCTCATGGACTTGTTTACAAGTCATCTGACAGCTTTGTATGTTTTGCTACAGAGAACATGGCAAAATAATACTTTTTTTATTTAAAAAAACTAAACATTATGTCAGTTTACACTTTTTGATCTAATCCCAAAGCTGTACCAGCTTTATGAGTGGACAAAAAACCTTGTGTCAACCCAGAATATACACAGAATATATAATCCTGGTGAACACTGGAGAACTGTGTGTTATGGTAGTGTGACTTCTTTTTGAGTTCACACTCGGGAAATGTTTTGAAGAAGAAGGGTGAAAACGCACACTTGGTTGATGAGGTGCTGGCTTGCAAAAAATCTATCAAGACAAAAAGCAGGTGAAGCTGCTCACACTCCTTTTTGCTCCGATGCATATTTACTAGTCTACAGACCAGTAAAACTGTCAGACAAAATGCAGCTTTAATAATTTATTGGTTTGATAATTAATGAAAAGGCAGTTCTTGTTAATTTTAATGATAAGTCATACTTTAAACACTTGTTAATGGTGGGCCAAAAAACAACAAGAAATCAACAGTTTAATTATTGTTACGGCAGTAACACTGGGAGACTAACCAACTCCTTGGAGTGTGTGGTTGATGACTTGAGTCGTCATCCCAGCGAGATCTCAGACGCCTCAGTGACTGGCTTTAATTGAACAGGCATCCGGCACAAATAACCAATTTATAACAGCTAAATTTAGCCCTCATTCTTTTAAAGGGCCACCAGCCCTAAAAATGAGGCTCCCGCTATCACACCGCTGTGAAGCTGTTGTAAGTAGTGAGAGATGTCACTCGGATCTGGATTGGCCCTCAGTGGTAGAGTGTACTAGAGCTGGAGGATTAGTGAAGTGAAGCTCTGTCTTCGTCTGGTTACTGATTTTAATATGGCCATTGGCGATTCTTTTCAACCTGTTACCCAGTGCTGTCCTGCGTTGTATATTGCCTGGTGCGCCGGTAAATCGACCGATACTGTATACGTCCTCTAAAAGAGATCTTTAAAAATACTGCCGAGCTCTCTAAATCACTTGAATTTGAAAGTTTCTGTCATTCCCAACAGCAGCAGTACGACAGCAGCTGGTGTGCACACAATGAATTACACCACCAGCAGCAAGTGATTATGTCCCTCCTGTTGGCGTGAAGTGATGACAAATGAAGGAGTTGTCTCTCACTTTCAGAGGGAGCGAGATTTCCCTGCAGCCTCGCTCCCTACACCTCATTCTGGGGTGCCATTGAAGTGAATTTTCAAGGAATATATGCAAGTGCGTATGCTATCACCATCATAACATCAGTATTAAAGTAGTCTTCTAGCATAGAAGTTTATTTTACTTCAGGTATTTGTGTATGTTGTACTATTACGATTTAGTTATTTTGCTTTACAATGAGCACTTAATGTTCAGTGAAGTCTGCATGGACACAAAATCTATCTTTATATCTTTACAACCATTGCAGTTTATTTTTCTCTGCCAACCCATCATTTTTCTGAAGTCAGTGGTTAACGTCCAATCCTGCACTCATCATAGCATTAAAACTTGATCCACACACTTACTATTAACCTCCCTGAGGCACAGCATGCCTCTCAGTAATAGCGAGCACCCCTCAGTATGGCTTGTGTTCATTTAGGGAGCTTAATGAATTACAAGGGCTTCATAATGAGTGTGTCTGAGCATTGCTGTGGGGAGGTCAGATGGTTTGAATAACTAATGAACCCAATCACCAGGCAGAACTTTAACATGCGTGGAACATTTTGTATATGCTGTTGTAGAAGACATAGCTACATATTACAACCCCAGCCCTCTCACCCGCACCACCACCACCACCGTGAGACTCCAACAAAGTAATTTGGTTTTCCATTTCCTGTAGGTCTTTGGAGAGGCAGTTATAACTCTCAGGTCCCATCAGGGAAGAACAGGGGAAGTAGGCCGAGCTCTACTTGGGTAAAAATAGAAGAGAAAACTTTACAACTTTGCAGTCTGCACTGATTGGAAAAAGCATATCCAATTTCTGTCAGTGTAGTTCAGAGAGAATCAACCAGGTTCCTCAGGACATACGCACCATTTATGGTATCTTTTACATATGCCTTTAGGGTCTTGGACTGTTCCTAACCCATTAAAAAATCATTCAGATGCAATATTGGAAAACTTTTGATGTCTAAAATGTCTTCAGTACACCTGATGATTATTGGAATGTAACAAAAAGCATGAGGACTGTCTTTATGATCGTATTTTCATATTGTCAGTCATAATCTGCTGTTTTATTCCAGCAGTGAACAATACCAATCAATTACTAAATCAGATTTCCCCCAGAATGAGATGAGAACTACGTGAGAATGTCAGCAGAAATGACATGAAATGATGTTCGAGTTTGACTTCATGTTACCATCCAGTTCAAGTAAACATCAACTGTCAAACTTTAAATGAACTCTTTATACTCATACATTTTTAAATATAAAAAAGTATAGTACAGTATTCTAGTACAGTAGACATAGTACAATAAGAGTCTACAGCCACCATCTTTACTATCTGTTCACCATCTTAGTTTAGCATATTAGCAGTTTGGTCGTTTGCACTAAACCCCAGCTGAGGATGATGGGAATGACATTAGTTGTGGCCAGAATTTGGTCATAAAACCAAGTACTGGACAAATCATGATAAAAATAGAGATCACCAAAATTTAACGTTACCAGTGCACCAAATTTCATGGCAATCCATCCTATCATTGTCAGAACACTCAAACTCATGGTGGCGCTAGAGGAAAAAGTCAGGGATCACTAAAGTCATTTGGGTGTATCATCAGGGAACTGCAGACACTGCACAGTGTCTGCACAATATCTCATCAAGTAGATTTTGAGATGTTTCACTGGATAAATGACATGCTGGTGGTGCTAGAAGAAGAAGACACAAAACGTTTCATCTTCTGTGGACCATGAATAACTCTACACTGATGGACTTACAGACAGACAGACAGATATTCATCCCTTAAGCTACACCTCTAATGTGGCTAAAACTTCTGTTAAACATTTATCTTCCTTTACCCAAGGACAATAAAACATGACTTGGTCTACTTTCTTAGTGATACACACTAATTGTGCATGTGTACGCAGAGGTAGACACACTCCAACATGTACACACACACACACACACACACACACACACACTGAATCACACATCCCCCTCCCATAATCTCCTCCCCAATCCCCTGGCCCCTGTCATTCAGATCTATGAACTTCCATTAGCAACCATCTGTTACAACCTGCAGCAAAGCTATTACACTTCACTCACGCACACTCACACACATATGAATGGAGACGCTTACCTCACTCAACGTATGGCCGACTAACTTCTTCGAATCCTTAAGAGGCTTTGCTGAAGCATCGCCTGTTTAACCTTCAAAGGAGAAGTCACCTGTACACTCACAAACACCTGCGGTAACTGCTGCCCACTACAGATGCATCAGAAGGTCAGCAACCGACATGCTCACACACAAACACACACACACACACACACAAACAGTGGGAGGTCATTACAAACACACGCAGGGATAGGTTGCAGCATCATATTGTAAAGACAGATTGTTAAATCTCTAGATTATTCTATCTATAGTATTGGGTCATTCTATCACTCCCACTGATAAAGGTCACAACATGCCACCCACTGCTCCTTGGCAGAATTTCACATTCGACAAAATGTCAGAACCTGATCTGCTTCATGGCAGTACGCTGCCTCCAGCACTTTTCTTCACATCTTCAATGCACACATTTATTTTAGCTCTGAATGTACCATTTTCAGCCAATTTGAATGCTCTGCATTCACTTTTTTCCCCTAAACAAATGTCAGTGTACAGCAGAAGATTTATATTTTTTGCCATGTTCCTGCCTCTCACAAAATCATTCATTTGAGTGACAATATGGGTTCCAGGCAGGAAGTCGGGGGGGGGGGTTGATTCAGCATCTAATTATCCAACTTCTTTTTAAAAGGAAAAAATGCTCTCTGTGTTTAAGCAACTTGTTCACGTAGCAATAGCATCTGCTTCACTCCTTCATTTCCCCGTCAGCGAGAGACAAATGAATAGAAATGACTGCTTTGTGCTTTTATGCAGCCGTCTCTCCAAGCTGCATAAAACATATATTTCTAGTCTCCCATGTGCGATTTTGTATCTGCAGAGAGGAAAGACAAAAGGAGAGATAGAGACACTTGAATCAGGGATCGCTGTGCTAAAACGCAGACATTATTTTTATTTTTTTTCAATTGCAAGGCAGTACTTTTGTCTGTTCGTTGTTTTCTTTCCTAGAGGGCACAGTTGAAGACGATCATTTTTATGAAAGGAGCTTTTGAAAAACAGCATCAGCAATCAAATATAAAATATATGTTATACCACTGTAGTGAAAAAAATGAAAGAAGCACTGCGCAAAAATAGTGCCTTGATCGAATAGAAAATTGTATTTTCAGTGACAGAACAACATAGTGTGGTCATCTGCTTTTGAGACTGTTTTGTAGGAGGCAAAATTATTATTTTTTAAATATATAAAATATGCTATTATGGTTCGCTATTCTAAGCCAGTCAAAAGCCACCCCACCTCCAATCCCCCAGCCCTCCCCATCAGAACCCTCCACCTCTGCTATTTCCTTCATCCCGGCGATTATCCGCCAGCTCCCTCTTATCAGCATCATCAGTTGAGAGGCCATATAGCAAAATGGTTCCCATGGGAGGAAGTCAATGTGCTAACTTTTGTGAATACAGACCATAGAGATAGAGAAATGAGGCTCTTTTACCTCCCATTTTTAATTAATCCTGTAATTGCCTGAGTGGTTATTTGCTTAAAATCTATGTAGCAGTGAAATTCCACATTAACTGTATAAATTAATTAATTCAATTTTAAACTTTATTTGGGTTCAATAATGGAAGTATTTGTGCTGTTTGTAGATGTGAAGATGTTTCTTTTTTTCAACATCATCACGAGTGGGAGGCTGGATGTTGCTTGTGGGCGAGGTAGCTGTTGGTGGTGAGGTAAATAATCCCTATCTGAATGCAGGCCTGATATCCGTAGCCTGCCTCTGACCCTAGGAAGCTCTTTAATTCAAGTGTGATGGAGAGTCGGGTTCTGCTTGAGCGAGTCCCTTCTTTTCTTCCTTGTGGAATGGACAAGGCAAATAAGGGGCTTGTGTCCTGAAAGGGAGCAGTTAGCTCGTGATGGACCATTGATCCTAAAAACAGGGGCTGTTTTCACAGTATGGCGCTTTTACATAACCCGATACACATGCACACACAGAAAAGTAACACCAAATTTATGTAAATCTATCAACAAATATCTCAAGCAGTATTTTAGTGGTTGGGCACAGAAATGAGATTTGTCAAGTTATTCTTTCTCTACTGCAGAGCATACAGAGACACAGACAGACAAATCGATTTTATTGAATTGAGATTCGAGGTTTTTGAGAGCATCACCCCCACCACAGAGTAGGCTACATCCTGAAAGAAGGAACTTTATGCATTAATGAACATGAACATAATAAAACAGACTACTGGGATAAATCACATTAGGGCAAGAAATTAGAGAATGTGTTTAGTCATGTAATTATCAAGTTATCGTTTAAGAATTGTCACAACATTTTAACCAGCATAATGCCAGAATAAACAGCAGCAACTCTACTCCTGTGCCAAATGTTTAATATTTATTTAAGTGCAGTTTTTTTAACAGAGCCAGTTCTATTTATTATTTTGGTTGGGTTATTATTTTGGTTGGGTATTTTATTGAGGATATTTTAACATTTTTGCACATTCCAATATATATTATATACACCAATCAGCCATAGCATTATGACCAACTGGGCACCCTGGTGGTCATATGCATCAATGAACCTTCGCTGCTCATGGACCACTTTTGATGGGTACTGACCGGGAACACCCCACAAGAGCTGCAGTTTTGGAGATGCTCTGACCCAGTCGTCTTGTCAAAGTCGCTCAAATCCTCATGCTGCCCATTTTTCCTGCTTCTAACACATCAACTTGAGAACAAAATGTTCACTTACTGCCTAATGTATCCCACCCACTGACAGGTGATATGATAACAAGATAATCAGTGTTATTCACTTCACCTGTCAGTGGTCATAATGTTATAGCTGATCAGAGTATATATAAATATACACTACTCACAAAAAGTTAGGGATATTCCACTTTCGGGTGAAATTTATGGAAAATTTAAAAAGTTGATGCTACAGTGATATTATATCATGAAAGTAGGGCATTTAAGTAGAAGGTCAAATTAAGATCACCTGGAAAGGTTATAGTGCATTTTATGTACATTCTGAAATTTCATCTGAAAGCCGAATATCCCTAACTTTTTGTGAGTAGTGTATATATATATATGTACTTGCTCTTTGAAAGGATGTACTTGTATTATTATGCTTATCTTTGTATCATTGGTATAAAACCAATCTTAAAATTGCAATAACATGGTAGAAACTCAGTTACACATGGCCAAAATGATCAGGTTCCACCAGTAGAAGTCTGGACTGTTATACTACGTAGCTATGGATACTACAGAAACATAGAGTAGTGAACCAGTTACTAAAGTGTATATAACCACACTGATAATGGCTGTATAATTTGGGTAATCAGATTTGCAAAAGGCATCTGTTTTGAATATATTATTTCATCCAAGAAAACAAAGAGCCATTCGTTTGATGATTGTACAAATCACTGCTAGTTTGTCAATTCAGTGGTGTAGAGTAGAGGAATGGCCTTGTGGTTATTGCATTATGGGCCTTTTGCTCAAAATTACCACGCAAAGGGAAAAAAACACTATAAACTTCCTTGAGTAGCCGATGTTGGTTTTCTTCTGATCATTGACGTTTCTGGAAAACTGTGGAGACAGTGAGGAAAAAAGTGCCTGGGGTAATAGGACAGATCCATTCTTTGCAGAGCAAACGGAGCCTTAGCACTTGAGCTTGAGCACACTAGAATGATCCAAGAAATCAACTTCACTGGACCGCTATACCTCTTGCAGAACAGCTCCGTTTCAGCAGGAAAGCACTATCTTATTATAATGCCTGTGCTTCAGCAACTGGATGAGCTTAGACAATTAGAAGTGATCTTCAGAGAAGACGTTTGCCAGCTCTGCAGGTGCGCCCACCAAGGCTATTGTGTAAGTCTGCTGCGTAGGACTGCGGGAAATGAAAAGTTTGACTGCTTGTGAAAGACAAAAAGGGATGAGTTTGAAAGGATATGAGAGGTCATGCAGCTCGTATTTCACACAGGAGGAATGGCAGTTTCTTTCTGCCTGGGCGGTTGTTGTTTAAACATTCTCATCATGGTTAATGTACACAATCCCCACCACTTGTCCCCACAGAGTAAGGACACTCATGCAGAGAGGCCAAGGGAATCAGAGGTCGGCTTGCCTTTATTTTGCTCTTCCATCAGAGCAAGCAGTTAATCTTTGCGCGGCCCCAGCTTATCTGGGCGCCTGCCACCTTAGCCCTGCCCAGGGAGGAAGGCATCACACGCCCCAGCCCTCTCTCCTCCTCCTCCTCCCTCACCTCGCCTTCCTCTCAGCTCAGTTCTCCTTGGCTGACTGGAAGAGGTGGCTGCAGATTGAATTATTCTCTCCGTTCCATTTCTCCCAAGTTTGCATTAATTTGCAGTGTGCTGTCACTTGTCTTCTGTTGTATTTGTTTCTTAAGTGGAAGCCGTTCAGAGTCTGTCTCAGCTTGTTGCATCGTCTCATATCAGCTGTGGCACTGGCCTGCGATCGTGGTTATGCAAAAAAGAAACAGGACTTTTATTAGTGTTAGAGCACATTTGCAGAAGCAAATGCCCAGAGCCCCCCTGGAGGTGCCCTGTGTGTGTGTGTGTGTGTGTGTGTGTGTGTGTGTGTGTGAGTGTGTGAGTGTGTGAGTGTGTGAGCGTGTGAGCGTGTGAGTGAGTGAGTGAGTGAGTGCGCAAGTCAGATTTCCCACAGGTCTCCCACTCATTAGATTCAGGACTTTTCGGTGACTTTCAAAGACTTTATTGGTGATGTTTCCCAGCTTTTATATGCATATTTTGGGTTTAAGACAAGATCTTGGTAACTAATTGCAATTTACTGTTTAATTTAGTTTTATTTTATTTTGTTGTTTTTTTTAAAATGCAATTTAGTTGCAGATATTTAGTTCACTGGTATAAAACAGAGAAAAGCTGCTACTTTTGAGTGAGCCAGTTAAATTTGAAGGATTTGTTTTAAATTCCTCCTGTAATCATACCCCGCCCACATACAGTCTATTTTACCTGGAAATATGTCACTTTATGGAAGATCAAGACACTCAAACTGCCATTTCACTGTGACTTTCAAATCCTAAAACCTGTTGGGAACTTATATGTGTTCATCATTATTTGGTTTAATTTTTTTATTTTTATTTTTTAAATATAACACAAACCACACAGCCACACATTGACAATATAGAAACACACACTGTACAGTACAGATGTCTCAAATATAGATTTACAGACAATAAAATAATAATAAATACATAAATAAAAAATACATGAAACACAAACAATTATAGAGAATATATGAACTAATAGATCAGTCTTTTACCACACTTGTGTTGTAAAAATAGAGAGACCTGTGAGAAGTCATTGATAAAAGGTTACCATATTTTACAGAAAAATAATCTTATTCCTATTAAGTAGTAAGGAGGTTTACTGAGAGCCACAATCGGAGTTCCGTTTCATAGCAATACATTTTATTAGCAATGAGCAGTAGGATGTGGGTATGCTTGATGGAATGACTACATGTAAGATTAGAATTTGAGAGGTTGCCCAAAAGGCATATCTCCACATATTTGCACCCACAGGGAAAGTAACTCCATGAATATCACAGATCCCCCTCCTCTAGACCACATGTACAACAAAAGGACGAGAGATTGAGGCTAAACCTGCGTAGCTTGGAAGGGGTGAGATAAATCTGATGTAGAAAATGTAACGAGATTAACCTATATCTTGAATTTAGTGTACATGTAAGGCCATTAGTGCATAGGTTGCTCCACAGTACTGGGTTAACCTCTGTACCTAGAGCCTTCTCCCAAGTCTGGATCTTTATGGTTCAGATGGTTCTAACTGTTGATTGACTGTAGTGAAAAAGTAGTTCAGTTGGGGACATCTTGGGTAAATTCCCACTGTCCTGCAAGGTTAACTTGTAATGTAAATAGTTAAAAAAGTCTTTGTAGTTTGTAGTTGATATTTCTGATTTAATGGCTTAAAGTACATCAAAGATCCATTTATATAACAATGTTCCAAGCAACTGATGCTTCAAGACTTTAATTAGCCTTAAAAAGCCATTTCTCCCCACAAGGGAGTTTTGGGAGACAGAAAACCATCTTACACAAACATCTTATGTATTTTGTTTGGAGTGAGTGAACAATGAAGGTTTTAAAGGTAATAGTCCTGATTGACTTTCTATCCCACTTATATACGTAACATAAGAGACCGAATGATTCAGTTCTAGCCTCTCATTGTTCAGTAATGAGGGCAGGAAAACTTTAGAGCTAAAGATCTAGAAAGTTTCAACCCTCCGTTCGCGTAATCTAGGGTAAGTTTATCTAAAGTGACTGTTGTCAATTGAAAAAAAAAATGCAGAAGGAACATGAATTGGAAGGGATTCAAACGCGACCTAGTATTAAAACAAGAGGGAGGTTGATCCACTTATCGTTATTTGTTTTTTATGAACTATTGGTTTGTTTGGGCAATTTAAAGACTTCTCTGTTAAAAAGAGCTGAGTCTCATTGTGTACTCTCCAGTAGTCAGGACAAGTTTTGAGTTCATGCTGTCAAACTCTGGTTCACCTGCCTCTTCTTCGCAACCCATTGCCCCTCCTCCTCTTCCTCATCCGTGTTTTCTGCCCCACTGTCTTGAGCTTTGACAGTCTGTCATAGCATAATGACCTAACACTTTTCATGATTGGCAGGTGTTTTTCCTTACAGGCTAATGAAATAGTGGCTAGGAGATGTGGTTTTATGCCCAGTTACCTTGTTTTTTTGGCTGACTGACAGGTGGCTCCCCAAACTACACAGAAAGGAGGCCTGTTTGTTTGTTTATCGCCCATTTAATTCATCCTGTGTTTGAAAAGCTATACAGCAGCCGTTGGCTATATCTTCGGCTCATTCAGGCAGTGACCAGGGGGATGGGATGCTGCCTTCCTCTGCTGAATGAGTGACAAGGGAAAGGCGTTGCAACGGGAGAGGAAGGGAAGATAGGCGTTTGCCTGGAGGCAGCAGTGGAGAGAAGGGGTACTGAAAGGGGGATGGGGGGGTGCTTCAGAGAGACAGTCGAGGAGAATCTCAAATATTGACCTTGGAAAACCACCTCTATGATAATAATTATCTCACTCTATCCCCCTCTCCCTCTCTCCCCTCTCCCCCCCCTCTCTACTCGCATGCCTCTTCTACTGTCTCACTCTCTCTCCTTATGGCTTTCTCTCTTTCTTTTTCATGTGTGTCCTTTGCTCCTGTAATCTTAGCGACCTCAGATAAAAGCAACCTGGCTCTTTCTTCTCTTTGATACACATTAATCCCTATCATTGATTACAAACTTACAAGCTAAGGTTCAGCTTATCACATTAAGCCTCTACCATTTGACCCCCCCCTCTTCCCATACTGTACAGTTTATAATACTGAACACCAAACATTACACTCATGTGCTCAAGAGTGTAGGTTTGGTTTCACGATGGGGAGGGGGATTATAAAAAAAATGGTTATTGGGTTTTCCAAATGAATGGTAGTCTAACACGTAAAAAATAATCTAAAAATGCTGTATCACATGTGTGTATCTTTACTACACTTGCACTGTAAGGCCTTATCTTTGAATGATATTGAATTCTTCAGTTGCATCTTTTTTAGGCCAATAGAGACTATAAACTCCTTGTGTCTTGCCTGATATCCTGCTCTTGGGCTACAGCTCTAAACATTAGCTAATCAGAGAGCAGAGTTGAAGCTTCTTTGTAGCCTGAGAGGTAAAATGCAGAGCAAAGAAAGATCCTTGTAAAGTTTAATTGCGCAGGAAATAACTGAAAGCAACCTAGACAAGCATATCAATATTTTTATTACCTCCTCTCTTCTCTAAGTGGAAGTAGGCAGCTAGACTGTAAGAAGACTGTTCAGAGAGGTTTTATTGAGTAAATCAAACTATAAATGTAGGAAGGGCCCATCCCCAATGGAAATTACACTTGTATACACTCAAGTATGATGTCCTAATTTTCCCTTCCTTGCTATCACATTACGTTAGACAAAACCTAGAAAGTTTAGGTGATACCCTCACACACACTGTACCTAGGTGTTTCAGTGTAAAGGTCTAATCTGATTCTGTTACTGTAATCACGGTTTATGTTCACGATAATGGCATACTTAAGAGGCATGGTTCATTTTGTTCTCTGCTCTGTTTTGAAACCTCGCTTCCTGCACTACTATTTCAGATGACACAGTGAAGCTGCCTCTTAAAGGCAGCCATGGCAAAGTATGCTAAGTGAAGGCGGAGGAGTACATCTATTCATTTAAATTGGTGCTAATGGCAGACTATTTAAAAGTCAATTAATTGCTAGGGGCCAAATGCACAGTGGCAGTTAATGCTGTCACAACGCTGAGTAGTAATTGGATGTGTTGATGGGATGTGTCTGTGTGTGCTAGTGTGTATTCCTGGTGTCTGAAACTGGGTGGCCACCTACTGTACCTCTAAAAACTCTCAACAAAAGCATTGTTTGTTGTCCAGTGAATGATATTTGTCATAAAGCAGAGCATCACAGGGGAGCAGCGTAATAGCCTGGATTCAGTGTGTACTGTAGTTTGTGGAGATGCATCCACTGCTTTGTTATGAATTGTTTTCTTTCACTTTGCACCATTATTTCTCAAATCTGCTTTTGAATGGTAAATGGTAAATGGACCTGTACTTGTATAGCGGCTTTCTAGTCTTCCGACCACTCAGAGTGCTTTTACACTCCGTGCCACATTCACCCTTTCACACACATTCACTCAGCGATGGCAAAGTCCATCGAACAGAAACTAACTCATTCATACACATTCACACACTCATGCACAGCATTGGGAGCAATTTGGGGTTCAGTATCTTGCTCAAGGATACTTCGACATGTGGCGGGAGGAGCCAGGGATCGAACCACCAACCTTCCAATTAGTGGACAACCCGCTTTGTCTCTGAGCCACAGCCGCCCCTTTTGTTTTTCTCAGTTTGACATCACTACCCACATCTCCATTCTCTCTCACCTTTTCATCCTCTTTCTTACTTTATCATCCTGCTCTGTACAGCGGAGAGGGAGAAGGCCTAAGATCGATGTTGGGCCTGCGCACACAGAGACCGGCAGCTGGCTGAATCGTAGTGATCGATCAGGCACAGAGCATTTGCTCTGCCAGACTGCTGGGCCATTGTGGATGGAGATTATTTCTAAATTATTACAGGAGGCAGATGCTTGTCAGAAGATGCTCTCTGTCAAGGTTAGACTGCTTCAGCGCTGCCTAGCTCTCGACTTTTCTCTCTCTCCTTCTGTCACACTTTTGCTTTCTTCATCTTCTTAAATTCATCTACTTTGCCTCCTTTTATCTTTCACCATTTCGTTCATAAGAGTTTTTCTGTTATTTTACATAGTCCACATTGCTCTTTTATATTATGTAGCTGTTTCTCATGCAGTTTGTTGTTTCCCTAACAGGAGATGTGTTTAGCACGTTATAGGTGAGATAAAAGGCGCACAGTACATTGGGAAACTGAAAATGCCATCTGGTAAATTGACTTCATACACACAGACAGAACGGGCTGCACAGCATAATCTTTGACCACTGTTAGTCTATAATGACACTGAATATACCAGCAGGCTGCTGCACGTTTGAAGCTTTGTGGAAAATGAGTTTGTTCTTTCTGGAACGATTTGAATAAGGTGTTTTCATTCTCTGCCCTTCAACAACGCTGAGTGCCTGCGTTCTTTAAAAATAGATGTTATGTGGATGGCTTTTGTACATCTTTGTTCTGGGTGAGTGCTGCGTGTGTGTGTGTGTGTGTGTGTGTGTGTGTGCCTCGGAGTGTACATGTGTGCATAATGTTTAAAATTGATCGTTGGAGTTTAAGACGTCTCCAATGTGTGGTTTCGCCCTTGTTAGGCTGATTAGACTTGGGAACGGCCTTGTACGCCCTGGGCTCTAACTCTTGTCGTCTCGTTCATTTGTCCTGAGCACTGCTTTATTCTCTTCATCAGATATACAGAACAGAGGAGCTTGCTAACAACCATCAAGTCCATAAAATAAACTAATTTATTGACATAAAGAAAGAAACTCCAGGGTAGTTCTAATTAAAAGAACAGTCTGACCCTTATTTGTTTTATCTACGGTCAGGTGATCACATCAATTCCATGCGTCCAATACAGGGATGTGTTTAGCCTGCGTTATTTTGCATTTTTGTCCGCCAACATGGGAGACAGAGAGGAGGTTGACATGTTAGAGTGTTCTGGATGGATTCCAACAAGGGATATTGTGGTTACTATCTATCTTAGACCCGGTGGTGAGATTATTATATGTATATTTAAAATGTGAATTGAAACATGCAGTACTTAAAAGGTCCAGTGTGTGACATTTATTGCCAGGATTAGAATATAATATTCATAGGTACGTATTCTTTAGTGTATAATCACCTGAAAATAAGAATCATTACCTTAGAATGAGCCTTTTATAATCTACAGACGCAGTGGGTCACCTTCCGTTATGCCACCATGTTGAACCACTATGTTTCTACAGTGGCCCAGAACAGACAAACCAAACACTGGCTCAAGGTCCGTTCGCCTTATTTTGTGTGTTTCATGGGCACCATAGTTTCGCCTACACATTTCACAACCCTTTTCCTTCACACTTGGAATGGGAGAATGAAGTTAGGGAGTTGCAATCTACAACTGTGCCGCTAGATGGCACCAAATCCTACACACTGGTCTTTTACAGCTGGAAGCAGAGGGAAACAGTTAGCTTTGATTTATCACATGTGAAAGGTATACTTTCCAACAACCCTAAATGTGGCCTATTTACAGACTATATCTTGTGGTTCTGGAGAGTTATATCAATGACAGATGAAAGGACTTTTGACATGATATGTACAGTCTCTGCACCTAGCTGCTGTGTATTAATTTTTTATGTGTGTTAACTCAACAAGATATAGACAGCATGGAAACTGCTCTTTGCTGTGGTAGGTTTAACACCTCAGGGACCAACAGTATCTCGACGATGAGAGAAAAGAGGCTGATGTTTCAGGCTCTTCCTCAATGTGTAGCAATCATGTTTACATAATCTGTGGTAGCAACAAACATACAGTAAGAGCAGGTGGTTCTTGGATGGTGCTTTGAACTCCAGATGATATTTCACTAATAAAGCATAACATCACATATTACCAGTCACTTGTGAATTAGTAGCTCAGAAAATAGAGCACACTCTATCCACAGCTGACAGACATGAAAAGAAAGCTATGGGATTATTTTCTAAGACAGGACTGGGAGGAGAGTTTATAATGAAAAAGAAGGATTGGGCCATAATTTTTGCACATGTTAACTTGGAATGGGCCTCCAGGTACAGTATCACCAAATTATTGTCAAACCTTTACACGTTTCGTCTTTTTCTTCCATAATCATCATTTATGTATTTAAGCTTGTGTGGTTATTTTTAAATGAATCGTACCATTTTGAAGATCCTACATTATGTTAGCAGCCGCAGCACTTGTGAATGCTGGGCATCATCCCCTTGTTGAATATTCAGAGAATCATCTCTGTGACCGAGGAGTGTAGACTGTTGAGGACGAGCAGCAGAGTGATCAAACATTTACATTGTTGGCCAGATGTTGTATGCATTAACATATGAAACCTGCTACCGAGCTAGATATGCTCCACACAATGAAAACAGTCTGCTTAATTTGGTAGCCAAAAGATATATTGACATAAAAGTGTGACGGATTATTGTTTTGAAATGTCGTCATACTGTTTCTGCCATCTGAACCTGATTGTAGATCCGTCTTATGTTGTTTTTGCTGATGGAAATTGAATGTTCATATTGGATTTACAACAGCAGCATTAAACGTGAATATTTGATGGGACTGTGATTGATCTGGATGACTGAAGTATGTCATACATTTAGGGAACAACTTACACAAGAATTTTAAAAGCCTGATTATTATATTGCATGTTTCTTTGCACTCATTTTCCTATTAGAAGACAGTGACGTAGTAAAAGAGATTTCACCACAACATATAGCAGCAAATATGCTAATGAAGTGTTGAAATGTAAGTGTGTGCACATACTGTAAAACCAGTGACTAGTGATTACAGAAATCTCATCACTGTACACTTTCATATAGCTCTGTAGGTATTTAAATGCCAGGGCACTTAGCTCAATTTCTCTCTAGTAAAAGAAGATCTCCTGGGAGAGATAGACAGTATGGTGGAGTTGGGGGGGGACAGCTAAATGGAAGCAAGATGAAGCCTGGATGGGGGAGAGAGGGTGATGAGAAGAAGGGAAGTGAGAGGGATTAATTGTTCACCCAGGAGAGGAAGATAACATCAGATGTTTAAAAGCCGCCACAACTAATCCTGTCATTTCTTGGACTAGAATAATGAAAATGGAGCAATGATATCTCTTGGAGAACTGGAAACTGAGCTAATCTGTATGCCTGTAACGAGCACATGTTTGTGATTTCTAAACGGTCTATGGATAATGGTATATTTCTACTCACGTGGTATCATTTTCCAGTGTGATTACTGCTAAAAAAAACAGATTTTATTGAAAGTAGTCCTGCTGTTTTTCTTTATTATTTCCTTCCTTCATTCATTATATTTGTGTAATTCTTCAAGATGTACTATATTTAACATAATTTGCATAGATGAATCGTTGTATTTTCACTCTATGCAATACCCAGGCATTGTAAACTGCAATGCGTGTTTTAGTCCATTAACTGCAAATCGCTTATATACATTAAAACTGTCCATATTACAGAATGTATTATTTTTCATTCAGGATCTACAGTATGCTGCAAAATTAAATGAACAGCAGAAACGATAAGCCAACATGGATTTCAAGAAAAGAGATTTGAATTTGGTCTTTTGCAGTTCAGTAGCCGACTCTCCTGTAGTAGATGTCAGAGAGTTATGATGAAGATGACAAAACATTTACTGTGATGGATTGCCTATATCAAGCAAGTCTTAAAAGCTCTCCAAGTTCATTCCATGCTGAAATTAATGTAAAACAGTGGCAGCCCTGAAGGTAGGAAATCCGTGTAAAAACATATGGCATACTTTTGAAATCAGTCGGCAGTAACATATAGAATACGCAGTTTATAGTTAATGGGCTAAAGCATGCGAAATCATCTGCATGGTCCTTAAAATGACGTTCTCTGTAAGGGACCAGCTCTGTGCCCTATTTCTGTCTGTGTTTGCTCTCCTATCCAAGTAGCTCTCTTTCCCTCCGTGACCCACACCTGCCGCTCTCTCCAGCATCCCCTCTACCCTTTTGTCCCGCGGCACTCCCCTTCCTCCCCTGTCATATCTGTCATAGACGTTCAGTTGCTGGTGTTGCTCTAGGCTTCAAATTTAATTTGGTTTCAATCTGCTGTAATTGCTTTGAGAGACGGCCGTGTCTGCATGTTTTTCCTCTCTTATGTCTGCTGCAGCACTGGATAGAGAGTGTGTGCAGCTCTAAACGTGTGTATGTGTGTGTGTGTGTGTGTGTGTGTGAGAGTTTGGATGAATATGACTGAAGGTGTGTACTCATGTGTGCACGTGTGCGTAAATCCTGAACAATTGCCTGGCCACACACTGTCAATGATACACTTTGTCAAACACCAGCTGCTGTCACTGGACTCTCTGGCACTTTGACAACGCTTTTGTCAGACACAGTACATTTTCTCTTTGTAGCAGAAAAAGGAGGAGAGGAGGGAGCGAGGTAAATCTGCAGGACCTCACAAAATATCTTTTCGGTAAGATGTCATGACCTTTTAGTTGAATAATATCTCCCCCATAAGTCCTGTAACTGCTTTCGTTATTCTATCAGCAATCTAAAGTAAGAGGGAGGATGATTGAAGTAAAGGGCAAAAAATGGACAGCAGAAATAAACAGTTTGCCCTTGAACTGCAGACAGTGCTGTGGTGAGGTGAGGTAAAAGGAAGGTTGCTAAGCTGAAGGACTGAGATAATATTGGTATGGCTTTGTGTGGAAAAAAAAGCACCTGCCTCCCTCCTATGGTTGGTTTTCTCTTTTTTCCCCCCCAAATTGCCTCTTCTTCACCCCAGCCATCTCTGAATCTCTCTGGTCGTGATTTCTTCCTCTCGCCATTGTAAACCACGACATATGACAAATTGAAGAGTTTGTTTCTACCATTAGATTCTCATCTTAGTCTAGAACATGACGGCTACTCTGTCAAAATCACTGATAACACATTATTAAAGCACAATTTAGTCATTCGGATACAATGCATTCAGTAAAATCCCCCCCTACATCTGAAAAAATTCTTTCATTCTCTCATTTGTCTTAACAATACACGTCCAACCCGTTCCAACTGTATTTGCATCCAAGCTCAGCAGCCGGTTTGAGCCTGCCAAACGAAAGGGCATGGAGAATAGAAATGTGTGTGTAATTGATTGCATGTTGATTTGTGAGGACCCTTCTGAGTTGATTGCAAGTGGTGCACAGTATGTAGTACATACATCAGAGTGAAGTTTGTGCGGGACATAATATGTGACCAGAAGTGATTGAGAGTGCGTCTTTATATGTATATACATATAGAAAGACACACACATATGCTGTGACAATCATGCTTAGCTTCCAAACAAGGTACTGAAGAGTTAAAGCGGCTGCCATTGTTTTCCTACGCATATTGCATGTTTGTGCATGCGTTTTCACATAATCTTTGTGTTTTGGCATTACACTTGTGACACAAATAGATTGTTAAAATAAAATATAGAGTGGTGGGTTGCACACATCAGCTCTCAGTCTTGTTCTGTTGCGATTGTGTTGCAGTGTGCGTCTATATATACCACTCTCACCTCCGATCAAGAAGACATTTGCCCTGTATCTTGATGCCTTTTTGCTCTGCTCTTCCCAACTCAGCCTGTTGAGGAGGCAGACGAAACAAGCAGGTCATCCAGGCACACACCTGTTAACAGATGTACCAACTAAAGGAGCAGTCGTGTGCTATGTTTCTTTCTAGTGGAATGTCACTGGGTTTCTTTTGACTTATTTATTTTTAGCTTTCGCTTGTTCCAGACAGTGGGTATGCAATTTTCTCCTTCTCAGTCACCTGCAAGGTCAATGCCTTATAGGCTGCTAGAGAAACAAGACGTCTGAATCTTTATTTTTTTTTTTTTGTAAATGGCGCCTTTAGGCTCCCTTCCTCTCTCACTCGTCTCTGTTGTCTGACTGATGCCAGTAACAGCAGGAAAGGCCGGGCAGCAGTTTGGGCATGTCTGTGACTATCTGTCAAACAATGAACAGTGAGCCCAACCAGCCAGACGCTCACATGTCACTGAGCTGATCCTGGTCCCATCCACACACCACTCCGCCTGCACGCTCACCCTGAGCCCCCTGCTGGCCCCTGCGTGTAGGACACTTGGCTACCTGCGAGCAGCCAGGGCTGCAGACCTGTGTGGTGTTGACTCACTGTGATGTTCCTCCAGTGACCTTGGTTGACCTTTTACAGCTTTTCAATTTTTAGCTGGATATATGCGTCTTGACTTGTGTATACATGTGTGCCTATGAGTAAATGACGTGGTATAGCTGTTTGTAGAATTCATCCCATAGGAGGTTTAATTGAAATCACAGTGGTTGTTGCTCCAGTGAACGATAATGTGCAGTACAATGGTCTTTGGCCCCGTTCTGTGCTATGATGATGCCACTTAACTTCAAAGGCTCTGTGATTTAATGAGCAAAATGCATATTATTTTGAATGGAGTATCTCAAATGAAACAAAAAGTGCCCTAATTAGAAGAGAATTAATATTGTTTTCATGGAGATACTTCAGCAGTCAGTAATACATTAAATTAGTTAATTTGCTCCTGTGACATTGCTTCTAACATAATCGTATTTTGATTATATCCATATTATAAACTTAGAAGTAGACCGATTTGAACACAAGAGCTTATGATCAAGGTCGATTATTTCCAGTGTATCTCTGAAGAACCATTATGAGGGAATTTAGCTGCTGCAGAGAAAGCTACAGTATTGTTCTAAAGTAAAGACAGTTGCCTTTCTTGTCCCATTGAACCACACACAGAAGCTCCAGCACAATGCTGGCAATCTACTGTGGAAATATGTTTTTTCTATGAAGGCTGGTGTTTGATTTTGAAAAGCTGGTGAGTTGCTGCCGCTGTGGGTAGGTGACAGCTCGCGTCTTCCAGATCCGGTCTCCGTGGAAACAGCAGAGTGGAGTTGGGAATGCAGTGCAATGAGTGGGGAAATGTAAAATAAAGTGTTAACATTTTCCGTTGTGGAGGGGGAAGATTACGGGGCGGGGGGGGGACAAAGGCAGGGATTATCTCAGCACATGCTACAATAGCACTACACACACAGCCTCTGCAAACGGGCCTGCCACGGGGTGCTTTGGATCACAGAACAAAGACAGGGTCTCCCACACATCCATGCAGATCCTCTGTCAGAGTTAGCTAATAAGGACTACAATACCCAGCTGCCAGTGGAAAAAAACGGCTAGGGACCTGGAATTAAGGGTCATTATTTCTCCTCATTATGGACTTTAACATTGTTTGGCCACTGTGAAGAGGAGAGCCTGTTCTTGTTATCACTGTCCTCCTCAAAGCAGTTTGTTAGTGGAACCTGAAATGGGATGTTCTGTCATTTCAGTCACGCCACTGACAGCGTATGCGTAATAATGCAAGCAATAAAAATATGTCAGAAGTTTGAAAGCTTCTTCCTATTTCACCCCGTGTTACTGGCAACTTCTGACCTATGTGAAGTCAATTAAACTGTTTTGAAGTTGGGTTGTGACTGTGTTGCTGGAATTAATATGGTGTTAGAGGAGGGAGAAAGTTTGAGGGCAGTAAACTGAGACAGATGGAGAGAAATGGAGTACAGCGTATGATGGCAGGATAAAACAGCCGAGCGAAGAGGAGAGATAAAAAGGATGGCGAGAGAATGAAAGGTGGTGGTGGGGGATGGCGGTGGCGGCGGTGGCGGCGGTGGCGGCGGCAGCAGCGGTGAGGGTGCAGGGCAGTGAAAGTGAGTCTGTCTGTGATGTTTTAAAATTCTGGAGTGGAAAGTCCCTCCATCTGTTATTGTGGGACGGTTCTGACTCAGTGATTTCTATGATTGGCCTTAATCCCGGCCGAGTGGAGAAGACAGAATGAAGAGCTTAAAGCAGACTGCTCTCACTCTGACAGGCTCCACTGGCTGCTGCTGCTGTTGCTGCTGCTGCTGCTGCTGGGGCTCACTGGTACGCTCAGTCTGCTGCCCCCTAATGGGCTAACTCCTGCATGACACTGCACTTCTCTGCACTACTACAGCACACTGAGCAGCTCTTAAGGCCACAACACAGTGGTGACATTTTAATGTAACATTAATTTGTCAGCAGCCATGAAACGCAGCAGTTTTCACTTTCCGTTTATTGCTCCTTGCTATGTGGAGATTATGGCCTCATATGTCTTCACACACCATGGAAGCAACACTGCCCACAGATGCATCATGTCTATTACACTGTCTCTGGGTAAACATGCCATTGCTGATTATTCCTCCTGATCCTTGGATATGTCAGAAGATGTAGTTTTTAGTGATACTGCATCTGAATATTTAAATCAACAATGTGGGAAGGACCCTCGAGAAAGCTCTTCTATATTTAGTCGTCTTTTTTATTTAAACTGGCTTGCCATTATGATTGTCACTGTCCACAGCAGCCAATCATTGTAAAATTTACTAAGGGTCTTCCCTCGCCGCACTAGTCGCTCTGAGAAGGTTAAGTGACCTCTGCAGAGTCATTTCACAGTCTTTTGGTCCCCAAGGTGACTTAAGCGTTCCCAGAAACTGAGCTGAGGGGGTCATTTGGAGCATGTTGAGTACCTCGACTCGGGGCTGCAATCACACGTACAGACCGTGTCGTGTTTTCTCAAGTGCCCTCTCACTCAAACACACACATTGTAGGGCTGTTTTGGAGTGTCCCTCCAGATCACACAGACGGCTGTGTGCTGTGTCGAGTGCCCTTTAAGTTAATGCTCAGTGGAAGGGCCTAACAGGCTGCAGCAGTCGCACAGGCGGCCCGGTGTCGAGTTGGCGCTCACCACAGCATGACGCTGTCCGTCCCTGGTGTGCTGTCATTCCCCTAGAAATAACATGACTTCGAGTGATTAAACTGCTCCCCTCTGGAACAGAGCAAACCGAACAGTTATGAATATTAAAGATCCTAATCGCCTCATGCTGAGCTTCTTTCGTTATTTTTTTCCCCTGCTGTCTTCTTGCTCTGTGAGTTCACAGTGAGGGGGCGTGGCTTTTCACCGTCAGGGTTCTTGGACAGCAGAGACATCACCAAGCTGAACAACCTGCTGTTTGGCTGTTTGTACAACTACACTATCACCAGCACCATTACTTACAGTGTTTGCATACATGACAGACCCCATTGTGTGTCGTTTAAGGCTGTAGACCTTGCAAAGGCACTTCGCATGCCACTATCCATTACAGAGTTGTGTTTATGGTTCTTGACCTTGCCTGAGGGCTCTGTGACAAATGGCCCAACATGTGATGCATTTTGTGTCAAGGTTACAATGGCAATAACATAAGAAGGCCATTCTCATGTTGTCAACTCTTTTGGTTTCTTTGTGCCTGCATGCTGTAGTGTTATTTGTGTTGTGTGGGCCTGTACTGAGCTTATCTGTGCTGTACTGTGCTGATCTCACTATGCTCATCCAGTGCTCTAAGCTGCTTGGGCTCCAGCCACCAGCATAGATGATATATCCCTGCCCCCCTCCTTCCCACATCTCTCACTCTGATTCATTGGCTGTTTGTGTTGCCCATCCATCTGGGCCAACACAGAGGAAGGAAAGACACATGAAGACACATGGCTGTTTTGGAGCACGGGGACTGCATTAAGCTGCTAGGGAAGAGATAGGGTCCCAGAGAAATGGTGGCCTACCAGGGGGAGGGAGGAAGCATACCGTGGGAGAGGCAGCGAGAGAAAAAAAAAGATGTGTGGGCTACTCAGGGGGAGAGAAATGGATTTTCTAAAGGGACAAAGTAGAGATTCTTACTGACAGATTAAATGCTGAGAAAAAGACTGAGCCAAGGGGATAAAAGGGTAGCTAGATCAAAGATCATGACAGTCAGGGAAAAATGGTGGAAACAGTTCTGTAAATGCTTATTTTTTATGTCCGAAAAAAGAACTTTACATATTAATAAAAAACAGTACATATACCAGCTGCTGTCAGAGACTGAAATCATATGGCTTTAATTTTCAGGGCTGGGAATGCAGTGAAATTATTGTTCAGCTGCTCAGTGTTTATCCCTAATTGAAAAAAAAAAAAAAAATGTAGTGTTGATAGTTTTACCAAGAGATTACCACTGTGGCGCTGCCCTTTAGCAAGGCTGACCCTCTCTTATGAAAAGCCACACAATTACTTTTTCTAATGGACTCTTTGGTAATAATTTCAATGGGATAATTAGATCCTCATTCCATTGTTTCAGTCGCCTATTGTCTCATTAGGAAATGAATGAAATGTTATCGTTGTTATTTAAGGCTTGTTCAGGTGATTAAAAGTACAATGCAAACGCACAAAAACACAGAGGATTCAAATTGATCCAAATTTTCTGCTATTATGTGTCACAAATTAGGTTAGTGGTATCACATTATGTACATACGTTAAACCATTATGCTCTACTAACGTCCCTATACGACATCCGTAAGAGCCTGGGCTGATATTCTGGGCCTGGTGTGTGTGTTTAGAGAGAGGTGGCGCAGTATTGTGTCTGTGTGGTCGTGAGTGGGAGGGTCTGCTGTGATGAGGTGGGTGGGGCTCTTAATAGAAATAGGACAGCTTTTACTATAATGAGAGTTTATGTCTTGTGTGTTTTTGGTAGATAAAAAGCCTCCCGTGGTAGTGGACTGGTTCCTTCAGTGTGGCTCCACAAATGAATGAGCTCTTACTGTAGCAGGGGTCTAAATAGGGTTAGTAATTTCAGAGCCCTGGGACTTTACGGCTGATCACACTATTCTGGGACAGGAACAAGATCGCCCCCTTGAGGCCTGGGGAAACCTAGATACTGAGACAGGAAAGGGAGGGATGGAGAGAGGCAGAGAGAGAGAGAGAGAGACTCCAAGGCTTCACCATATTTGCCACACGGATGGCTACGCTTCTCATATAGGAATATGAGAAGCGTACATACAGTAAGCTTCTTCAGAGATAAGCCTAAGCTACATCATGGTAAATGATTATTAAAGCACATCAGTGGGTAGTGGTGTGATGCAGTTTGAGATGAGAATATTAAGTTTCGTGTTACTATAATAAAGAACAACATAGAAACACAAAATATTAATACACCTATTACTGAAAGTTATTTTTAGTGATATCATTTACATTTGCTCTGTAAATTGGATCTCAGGTCTCCTGTGTGTGGGGAGGAGAAGCACCCAAAAGATGGAAATTCACTATTTGTTGGTCTCGAGAAGGCCTCTTGTTGTCTGGTTGTAGTGGTAGTATGGTGTTTGTTATCTATTTATGGATGGAAAATGTTGGTGTATGTACTCTTACAATAAAAATGTGTGCCTCCGTGCATTATACTGCATCGTCAGTGTATGGAGAAAAAAAAAATTATATTATTATTTATTATTATTATTAAAAAAAAAGGTTTTATTTAATGAGAACATTGAACATTCAATACAATGTGTGCAGACGTTTCAGTTGCCAATATATATAGTCAATCAAACCATTTATTTTGAACTGTAGTTGGATGGGACTGTGGCACTTACTAACAACTTGAAGCTATGGATTTTAAAATCACAGCAAGCGTTGCCTTTTATTGCCAGTGTCTGGTTCTTATCTACGAGCGCGGAAAAAAAAAAATTGCTGACTCGTTTGCAAATAAACTATCAACAACAGGGAAAAGTGCACACAGCTTAAAAACTAACCTGCAAATGTCAAGATCAGTCGGTATGGATTTGGACGGGTGGGGATCTACCTCAGCATCTCAGATAATGATGATCTGTGTCTTGGCTTGTTACTAGCACAAGTTTGTTTACATTGTGTCTTATAACTGCTTAGCTGTCAGTCTTACAAATACACATATCACCACCACACCAATAAGTACAGTAACAACACTCCAGGTACATGGTTTTCAACTTCTCTCAATTTGATTTTAGATTTATAACAATACCATTTTGCTGATGTTGATTCCTAAGTGTGGGAAAAGTTTATTTATCAGTGAGTCTGTTGGTTTTTAAAATATATGAATTCAAATCCCCACATTAGAACTTAAAGATGCAGTTTGCAGCATCTAAAAGCCATCACAATTTGTGTTTAGCTGGTTCACTCAGTGGAAATGTACAAACATCAACACTTGCAGTGACATACTCTAATTTGGACTGTTACTATAAGGAGAACAGTGTTGTTGGGTTTGACGCCACCTAATCCTCCGAATTATCCAGTTAATTTACAGCTGTACTAGCTTTTGTAGGGAACAAGGTCATCATCCCTGTCTTCCCCATCTGTTTGTGTGTGTGTGTCTCTCTCTCTCTCTCTCTCTCTCTCTCTCTCTCTCTCACACACACACACACACACACACACACACACACACACAACACACACACACAAAAACACACAAAAAACACACACAAACACACACAAATCAATGTCCTATTGACTTCTGACACTGACACTGCTGTTTTTGTGTTTCCTTGTAGAAACTGGCCAAGGAGGCGGAGCTGCTTCAGAAGGAGCATGTATGGCAAGACGGTGTGACGGTAAAGTAGGACACCCGCTCCTCTCCCTCCTTCTCCAAGACCTCTTCTTTATTTTTTTCTCTTTCTTTTCCAGGCAAACTGGTTTATCTTCCTTTCGTCTGCCAGTTCCCATCTGTTTTCCAATTTCTTCTCAATTTAGCAATTTCCCCCTATTTTACTTGTTTCTCTTTAATGACAATGTGATCAGCATCACAGAGACAATGTGGTAATAAAGCCTAATTATATGCAAATGGAAAAAAAACAATGATGCACGCAAACACAGTCCTACATGTATGCACACACACTATTAATACTTACTTTCGGGGTTGTTATTTTCATAGCCTTCAGTATTATCTAAGAGCCTTCCATCCTTTTTGTTTCACAGGTCACAGTAAGTTGAACATTGCATTCTTTTGCAGCTGACCTTTAAAACACTAGAGATCCGCTCTTGAAATCTAAAAAAAAGGCGAAATGGTATTACTCTGGTTTGTGTGTTTGTCTGTGTGTTTGTGAGCCTGCGTGCTCCACTGACTCTCAGATTTGCAAACACTCAAATGGCCAACAAACATGCATCCATACAGATGCACACACACACACAGATATATATAACCTCACCCGACAGATACACATGCACATTCCCTACTGTCATATCCTCTGTCTCCAGGGAGACGAGCTCGCTGTCATGGTACACTTCCCACAAATGGATTTTTAACCCAGCGCCTCCTGGGGGATATTTGAGAAAAGGCTTTAACTGATTTAAAACGAATAATTATGAGCCTTACTTCCCCTGCAAAGTCCATTTTTTTTCATGGTTGCTTACACTCTGAAGCTGTAGTCTTGGGTTGGCTGGGCCTGCACCTTTCCCTGCTGGTCAGGGGGGAGGGACCTGCAGTGCGGCTGTCCCTACATCTTAGGCCTGAGGGGGGTTGATGCCTGCCTCTCGCTGCCCGGGTCCGATGCACCTCAATCGGATGTGTAGCCATGCAGGAAGTGGAGCCTGGGTCATGGTGACCACACAGCACACCTGTTCATAAGTAGCTGCATCCAATATGGCATCAATACCTCCTCAAGTGGAAAAGCCAGCACTCTCTTTAATCCACCCCACCCCTGCCAAAACTCTTCTCTCCCTCCGTTTCTACCATTTCTCCTTCCTGTCTTTCTCTTTCTCTGTTTCCATTACTTTCTGACCAGCCAGTAGTCTTACTCTCTGCACCTCCATTACATTCATATACATTTTTTCGTTATCTCTATGTGTCTTTAATCAGGCATGAAAACAGTTGGAATATATCATATTGTTGCAAATACTGCAAATGAATCCTAATGGTGCTCTTCTATTAATAATGTATTGGAGCTGATTTCATTTGCCTTTATAATCAGGCCAGGTAATGAATCTCAGCAGGGGCGACTGTGAAACCATTAAAAAAAATCTCACAGGGAGGGTTGGGGCGGGCGGGCGGGTGCCAAGTGGGAGAGGTAGATATGCCAAATGCTTGCAAGAAGATTTTTCCTGTTTGTAGATTTTGTGCTTTCCTAATTTCTCTTTGGGTGAACACTCTGCTGACTGACACTCTAATTAGATTAGGTCTGCATGCTCTTTGGGCATATTAGGAGAAATGCGTTGCATCTTAAACTAGCGGGTGGAGCAGTCTGTCAAATGAAGAGAAAAGGTATTTATGCATGAGAGACGGTGCGTTTTGATAGAATTTGTGAGTGTGTGTGTGTGTGTGTGTGTGTGTGTGTGTGTGTGTACGCTCCAGTGTGTGTTGGGAAAGCATAATGTGGTTGTTTATGTTTGTCGACGAGCGGGTATTTATTTGTATGTGTTTATTAACGGCAGATTCTGTACCTGGCCCAGCCCATCTGCTCGCCTCGCCAAACTGGTGACATCATAGAAACTCAATGACACGCCTGTTCCTCATAGCGGCTGCCATCGCAGCTGTTACCGTAGCAATGGGAAGACCTCACTCGTCTCTTTCTCTTCCTCTCTTGCGCACACAGGCACACACATTCCAGCTCGTCCTGGTCTAACTGCAGAACCAGTTTTCTGACCACCCTGACTGCTGGACATTATGGATGTCAAAATGTTGATCGTAACAACTGTTGTGTTGGTTGTTCAGGGTTTTAAATCCATTGGAATGAAATGGTGTGTGAAATAGACATTAAAGTGTTGGATTGCCGCTGATTTCTCAAGGTCAGGTGCCTGTCCCTCTGTGACACTCGACTATTGTGTTGGCAAACAGAGTCATCCCAAGGCGACACAGTCGTTTCAGTGCTGCTTTGCAATTCTCATAGGGACGAGAGGGGAACCAGCAACTGCAGAGCCAGATATCAAAACTCTGCTCTGTTTCGTAAACTGAAAATTGGCAGCCAAGAGGCAGAGCACTAAAACCTTTCCGGATAGCATCAGCACATCCCTCATTTCTAATTTTTCTATTTCAGAATCTGGTTATGAAACAGTCCCAAAGCTTTGACCCAGTAGCTGATTGTGTGTATATGCAAGAAGAGATTTAAATGTTTCCTTTCCAGAGTGAAAGCCAAAGAGCAATTCTCTCTGTGATATGATTTCCTGGTTGTTTTCCAGTGCAAAATGGTTTACTAGTTTTTCTCCCAGAACACTGCCGAAAACCAATGTTACTGACTTAGACTGCCAATCAACAGTATGAAGGTCTATGGGGCAATTTGGCCCAACACTCAAATGTAATTATTTTGCCGAAACACACATTTAACATGTAGACATTTGAAATACAGCAATAGTTGCATTAGAACAGTCAGCCAGCCAAACGAAATGAAAAAGAAAATCACAGCTGGAGAAATTCCTAGTTAACAAATATTCATAGGATTTCTTCCACCAATTGATTAGTTGATTAAAGCTGAAAAATCAATCAAATTATTGTGTTATTGTCCCTCTAAAGATTGAATGCACTCATGCCGATTGATCTCCTAAAATCTAAGGCTTATTAAAAAGCAAAGCATATTTGTGACATGGCAGAAATCAATTTCATGTAATGAATATTCTCCTTTAAAGACCAGAAAAATGAATAAAAGTCAACAAGAATTCTTGCTCAACTAAGGCCCTATGGACTTATCAACATGGAGAGTAGGCAGCTGTGTGTGTATCTCTAAGGTGAATCCAGTCGAGGTTTGATAAAACGGGTTGGTGACATCAGTAATGTCATTATAGATACAGTATCTTCTAATGAAAGATATTTGTGGAGATATCTTGAATTACTGTCCTGCCTGATCACAATGTAATTGTGATTCTAGGCATTTGTAGATATCTTATGGTTTCTCGTTTCTATCCTTACCTGGAAAAAAACTCACAGATGGTTTTTCATGTCTCTGCATGCAGTTTGAATGTATGATAAAGGCAGAGCTCGGGCTAGTTTAGCTCGGATCATGTGTGGGTTCAGTGACAATGACTAATGCTGAGGGTTTAAAACTTAACAAATTAGTGACTTCAGCAATGTCAGTTCACAAAATCTAGTTTAGTTTGAATAAGCATCAATCTTTTAAAACTTAAAAGCAGTTTTAATCAATAATATTTAAAAAAATATATCACATGACTTCTTTGTTGTAAAAGTGGCTGAAAGTAGTGATGTACCTAAAATTTGTGTTTGAACTGTTGAAAATGTTTTTCACTCTTAGGAAGCCATTTTAAGCCAAAAAAAAAAAAAAGAAAACCCACTGTACACTACCTACTCAGCACCAAAGAGCACACAGAAAAAAGTAAATGACTACCCGGTGAACATAGTGGAGCATTTAATGGCTAAAGAGGCAGATAGTTCTCTGGTGGAAACTAAAAACAGAGCTAAAAGGAGAGTGAACTTCTATTCACCAGGTGTCCAGAAACATGCAAAGAAATGCTAATGTTTGCATTTTATCTGCTGAATGTGTGAACAAGCAACTCTTTGCTAATGTTATCCAATTAACCTTGGCTGGTAATCTGTTAGTATTGTGTTCGCTTGTTTCTTTTATTGCAGTTTTAAAGATGTATTTCCCTGTTGTTTCACAGAGCTGCTATTGATTCTATAAACATTTAGTGATTAAGCAAAGGTTGGATAATCTAACCCTTCAATGTACGATGCCTCCAAACTGCACAGAGAGATATAAAAATGCAATCAACTAGTTTTTGTGAGTCTCAGTAAATTGCCAACTTTGTGAAATGATTCCAAAACTAAACTATGCTGCTAATTTTATAAAATGGAAAATTGTCTCCAGTCAGCATCATTTTCAAACTAATGATATGATCAACAATCTATTATCAGCTACATTATCATCAATCAGCTGTTTAACAACTCATCTCCCATCATATAGTGGCTACAGATGATGACCACTGTCACTTAGCTGAAGGAGGGTTGACACGAAGTGCAACACATTGGAACAGAGACACAAGATTGGATGAAAGAAAGGACAGAGATTGTGGAGATTGGAGGAAGACATGTACTTTCCATCAGATTGTGATGTGGCAGCTGCTGTATGTTTGAAATGCATTAGTGCTAATAGCTGTACCATTAGGGGAGAGAGAGGCACTCTGTTGATGGGTTGCCATGATGAAACCAGGGAGAGGGGGGTGACAAAGAGAGGCATGGAGGGAGAGAGAGGTGTAAGTGAGAAAGCAAGTGAGTGAGGGAAGAAGGTAAAAGAGACGGAGAAAACGGGAAACAGAGATGGAGCCATCTTCCAGGCCATTTACTGCAATCATCACTCTCTAATCAATCATGCCTTTCATCATAGGACAACACAATCTCTTCTTCTCCCTATGCCTCTTTCTCTCTTCATCTCCACTCAGCCACCCACTCTCATACATAACCCAGTAGTATTTGCGTGACCTCTTTCTTGCTCTTCGCACATGTATGTTCATCTGTAACTTGGTAATAGCTACAAATACAATTCATACACCGCACAGCCTACACCTACAGTGTTCGCCCTCCCAGTGCTGATAGCCTTTGCGCTTCTCTCAAGTCATCTCTTGCCAATTCTTTCTTCCCACTTTGTTCTCACGTATTTTAGTGTGGATCAATGGCAGCAACACAAGTCCAGTTTTTTTTCAGCCACATTTCCTGCCCTAAAGTCCCAATAGGTCCCCTCAGAGGTGTAGAATGACCTTAAGTGCTAGGGGCGCTAGGTAGAGCTGCAAGGGTTTGTTCACTTGACCAAGTTCAGCTCCTTTCATAATGCCTCTATTTGAGATAATTGGCCCTTCAGAGGAAATGAGTGAGAATCATTGTGGCGACTCTCAGCCCAGCCCTCGAAGCTACCAGCTCCATTAGCCACAGAATACATTAGTCTTATGACGGTTGCCTTTGACAGATTGAAATTCAGATTCTGGTGAAATAGACAGAAATGAAGAGACGCCTCACTCTGGCTTTGTTTCATCTCGCTCTACGCTCAACATGTTAATTTTCTATGTTGTTTCCACTCTTCTTTGTCTTTTGGAAATTTTGCCAAACCCCGTTTTCATCTCTCACTGGATTAACTGAAACGGGCAGGAATGGACCATTTGTCCAAGCACATATATTTTAGTATTTCTTGGCAAATTTTTTCCTGCTGAATTGTGACATTTTTCCCTCTCTCTATTGTCGTTAGTTGAGCTAAACCAATAGGAGAATATGAATAGAGCAAGCTAGTGGTTGTCTATTTGGAAGCGATTTAAATCTTCCTGTATTTCCTGAACGCCATATCTGTCCCTCATTTTGAAAGTTAGATGCAGACCTCCTGAAAAATACAGAAATAAAATAGATTTTGCCAACTGTCTTGTATCAGTACCACAACAACCAGAACTCTAAAGGATCTCCATAGCAGAGGCCCGGGAGGAGAGCTATGTGAGCCCTTTTTAAATGTGCAGTGCTTATTTCAAACACTGATAAGCATAGCCACATTGTATAATCACAAATAAACTGCATCTATTTTCATTGTGAGCTGTTTTTTTTTTACTTCCTTATGTCTGCGCTGAGACAGAGTGCTCGCAGCCTGCCGAGCACGTAATGGAACTCATAAACAGTGTTATCACTGAATCCTGAGCCATGGAACGGACTTCCATCTGCTCGCCACTGGAAGGGAAGGAAATGAGGAGGGGCTATGTGGAGAGAAATTCCTACACAGTTTACAGTTTAGCAGAGCCTCCTCCCTATCAAATGTATCTGATGATGTGGGCGTCTCAGTAGATACTAGAGCGAGCTTTACTTATACTAAGATGCATCTGCAATGGATGCTAACACACACGCCAAACCGAGAGAGAAAGCTTAATGTTTGTGTCTGTGTGGATCACAGAAAGTCACATTTGATCAGTTAGAATGATGTCAATATAGATTTCACCTTAAACTACCATTTGGACTGCTGTTTCTCCCTCCTCATGAGCTCTCCTATTCTGCTGTCGTCTCTTCTCCTGGTGCCTCCCTTTACTTTCTATCAACTGCTGCTCTGCTCACAGCTTTGATCAGGCTTTTAGTTGCTGTGGTGACCCAACAGTTTGGTAATTTCAGTTTCTTGATTGCAGACCGCTGTAATTTGTTTAAGTGGTCCTCTCCAAGGTAGAAATGTCCTTTTCTCCTTTTTTTTTTTCCCTCTTCCCTGCTCCAACTCTTTTCTCTCTACTCCCTCTTCTGTGTCTTTCTTGCCACATCTCACCCCTAATGTTTCTCTGCTGCTTCAAGAGACACCTCTTGAAAACTCATGCTGTTCTACACTCGAGTAGGGGGACATTTGGTGAAGTCTAAGATGACTCGGAATGAAAGAAACACTGAAGTAAAGAGGGATAGAGGTAACAAGAAATGCTGAGTTAAAAAGAACACAGAGAAGGAGAGTAGTGCAGGTGCGTCAGTAAGCATTCATTCAGTGGGAGTTTGGCCAACTGTGATGCTGCGTGCTAGCCAAGAGGGAGGGTTGAGAGAGTGGCCCCCATGTCTAAATCCCACTGATCGATCTCCCTGCCTCACAGGAGATGGGAATCAATAGTCAGAGAAATCCAGCGAGCCACGATGCAGACCTTGATTTTCCTATTTCAACAGATGGCCAACACCCATGAAATGTTATTTTAAAGGCCCTTCTGGTCAGAACTGGGTCATTAACACAGAGAAGTAAAAACACACTGATGGAAAACAAAGAGTATTCTGTATTTTCATATTTTCTCCTTTTTGATTTGGACATTGACATATATTGTCTCAGAGCTTAAGTCATTAGGTGATAAATTGATTTGTTTATTAACAGAACATTAATCAATTACCTTTCTTTTGGGTTATTTAATGCATTTCATTAAGAATGAGAGAGAGATGGGAAACATAACAATAACGTCAGCGGGCACATTGTGGTTCATGGTTTGTAACCTAAAACCTCTAGGCCATCAGGGCATCCCTGATCAATTTAATAATTGATTTCATTCTTTAAATAAGTTCAGACAAAAATCGTAATAAAATATGACAGTTTGTTGCTTTTCTATCATTCTGAACATTTTTCTTAGCCTATATTGTCTCATCCCAAATAAATGGAGGTCTGCAGAAAAGAAACTATACATTTTATGTCCAAAGCTTCCTTGTGATCCAGTAAAGTGTTCCAGGAAAGTGATGTGTCTGAGTGGTCAGGTTGTCATTTTGTGAGGGGTGACAGGCTGGTTATGCTGTAGCAGAGGAGAGATGCTTGCTCGGGGTTTTAGTGTTTGCTTGGGTGTATTCTGTCCCTGCTGTCCTTGGCGCTTGTCTGCAGATATCTTAAAGCAGGCTTCCCTTTGTCATTTGAATGTTCAAATCACTGTGAGGGACAGCAAGGCATCTGATGGAAATGATTACAGGGTCGAAAATAACAGGTTTCCTTTGGCCGGTGCTGATTGTTGATTGGCCACTCTCAGTCAGCCTGTAAAGAGGGGGTGTGACTTTTCAGGACTCCATGGACTAGCAGTGGTAAAATGGCTGAAAAACATCAGTGAAATGAAAAGCTGTGCTCAGCCCTCCAGGAAAAATGGAACCTGGAAACATTTTGCTCAGATAAGTGGAGCTCCAGTGTCATACCGAGCCACAGTGTGATTGGACAGGAAGGTCCAGACCGAGCACCAGATTGTTTGTGATTGGTCATCCCAGCGACAGATACTGTAAAAATGTTAGACATAGATAATTGCATTTGCTTTATCAAATCCCTCCGGAATCCAATGATAGCGTTAATATTGCCATGGCCTGTTTATCTTATTTGTCTTTATTTGGTGTTACAGCACCTCTTTCCTGCTTCCCCTCTGATGATCAGATTGGGGGCTTGTTTGGGAGGTGTTGGCATGCGTGTGTCATGTTGGATAGGCTTTTTATCTGGCACTGTGTCCATGCAGTGTGGTGATGCTATCAGCGTTAAAACCTGCTCCTCAATGGAGCCCTGTCAGCCAACAATGGAGAGCAGCATTACCCAGAGTGCAGCAGGACAAAGCCTTCTTTCCTTATCGCAGGATTGGAATATTCACAGACTGATTTAACTGCTTTTACCAAGGGGAAGTGTCGGGCTCTGAAAGAAAGAGACGGCATAGCAGAGATGGGAAAGAGAGAGAAAAAAAAGCGAGGGAGGGAGGAAAAGAAGAGAAAAATGGGAATCTGTGACCTGCAGGATGTTTACAAAGAGACGTTTAAAGAGCAGAAATTGCAGATTGATGGGGGGGAAATTGGGGCCATGAAATATAACATGGCATATGTAGCCTTAATATATTTGAAATTATGCATTTTTAATTTCACAATAATCAAGACTCTCTTTCCTCAATTGTTCTCCCTCACTCCTCTCCTCCCTCACTCCTCCTTGTATCTCTTGGGTTGCTGCCCATCTTTATGAGAGTCTTTGAAGTGAGTGAGCAGTTAGACGCAGACAACGCTCTGTCTGAAGAGGAGGAAGACATTGATGAGATGTGCATGGAGAATGGCGTTCACTTTGCTGAATTTGCACTGTGTATAGGAGCTTTAATCTGGGGGCACATTTGTTTATTGGCATACAAATGAACATCTGCATGGAGCTATGCTTGGACGCCATGGTCTCAGCAGCTCCCTAATCGCTTAAAAGCCTGGAGAAGCAGAGCATGCCAATGAGAGAGAGGGAGAGGGAGAGGGAGAGGGAGGCAGCCGCGCCCAAGGCACTCCTTTATCTGAGTTTCACTCTAGCTCAATAGCTCTCTCTCCCTCTCTCTGTCTTCCAGGCCAACAGTTTAATTTCCAGTTTGCTGGTTGACTCTTTATTGACTTGACATTATAAAGAGGCATTTTAGTGACCTTCAGTGGTTAAGACAACATCCATATTTTTCAGACCGGACACCTCAAATAGCTTATCTGCATTTATTTGTAAAATGATGTGACAGGGCACCAAATGGCTTCTTCCAGGACGGAGGTGCTTGATAAATAAACTTTTAGATATAGAATGAAACTCCCAAGAATCAACTTATTTTCAAAGATACTCTTGTATTGTAAAACGTGTCATGCATTTATTAATATCAACAGTTTGTACAGTTACATTTAATTCTGAAGAGTTGGTTTTCTTCTATCTGCATTTAAAATGCATTGCGATATCATCAGAGAACAATCTGTGTGTCTTTTCTTTCTCTTTTTAACTGTTGTTTTATTGTTCATATTCTCGCTTTAGTTCATCATTATGGCCAGATGAGTTTGTATACCTGAACGATTATGATGGAGATCATGAAAATAAATAGTTGTTTTAATGGCCAAATTTAAGTCTTTCGTTGATCCAAGGTTTGCTGTGTGTTATGATCATCTTAGAGGTTGAGAGGTTTTCCTTATATTTTATCACCATTAATATCAATTAGGGTAGACTCTTGACTCTCATTATAACACTGTACAACTCAACAGCACCCAAAGCCTCTGAGATGACCATAAAGTTGAATGAATCAACCAACAGCTCTCTAAAAAAAACATTATAATCTTCATGAAGAAAGGATTTATTGGTGGACTGTTGTATCAGATGGTTTTCTTTTTAGTTTATTATACTGCTGCTGCCAGGAGAGCAACACAGTAAAAGGTTGTATTTAGTGCAGTCGATCAATATAAAAAAATTGCTGCTATTTGTTTTTTTCCTTAATAAGACTGAAGCTTGTAATAATAAAAAATTTAAAATCACTGAATTAATGTAGAATCAACACAAGCAAATTATATTTAAATTAGAATATAATCTTATGTTTACTCACATTTAGTGCTTTAGTTCTTTATCAGTGAAGTCAAAAAGTAAAAAGTCCAATGGTCGTCTGTCAGAGTGACGTCCTTTGCTTGCTCAAATATGTTCATCCTCCCTGCCCTCTGGCCTTCATACAAAGTGTGTAATGTTGACATGATGTTTCCTCTCAAGAGTAGATTATAAGAGGTGTCACCCGAAACAATTCAAATTTCTCTAAGTCTGTCGTCTTCTACTATGTTTGGTAACAGTTAGTCCAAGCATTAGTTACCTTTTTACTTACAGGTTTGCTCACAAGTACAACACTGCGGCAGTGTAGATGTTGTTTTGCTTTGAGGTGGTATGTCAAAGATGAATTACTTCTGTGGTAATTAAATCGATTTTGCAAATTGTGCAGTTTACTTTTGTTTTCTCCAGAGATCGGTCGGGCATCTTTTTAAAGTAAAACTTCCACGTAAAACTTGTCCTTATCCATCTTTAGCCAGGAAGGTTGGTGGTTCAATGTCGTCACAGGTCATAGGTCAGCAGCCGCAGGAAGTAAAAAAAATACAGCGGTGTTATTTTTTAAAAACATGTTAAATAATTGAAAGTAATTGCAATAAAATAATCCCCCCAATTATTTCTCAGTGAAATTTAAGTACAAGTAAAAATCATTTTTAGTCAGAGTACTGTATTTTTTGCAATATGCTTGCATCAATTAAAGGATAGAATTTAATATTCCCTGAATCAAAAAGGTCCCCCCAAAGAACAAGAATTCATATTTTATTCACAGCCAACCCCTGCAATTCAAGATCAAAGTGGTAAAAGAGCTTTTAGATCTCTGACAAATTTCTACATGTGTATGATTAATTTACATCTGTTTGAAAAGAATATTTAATGAGCTCACCTTTTGACATTTGCACAAACCTGTGGGCCATATAACCTTAAAGGAAATGAGCTGAACAAATTTGTTTCTGATGTCATACTGTGATTTCATTTTGACATCTCTCCTTTTAGTAGCAATGCCCTTGTGTATATATTTCCTTTACATCTCATTCTCCAGATGAAATTGGATGTCAGTCATTTCTTAATCAACATGTCTAGATTATAATGTACCTGTGTGTTGTGTCGTCAGTGTACGGGTATGTGCTTAGCCTGGAGGATTGCACTCCCCCTCTTACTGGAGAGGTCTCAGCACAACGTCTTGAGTTTCATACCATTTGACATGTAGAGATGGGATATAAGGATGCTGTGGAAACAGAAAGACAGAGGTAGAGATAGATAGAGACAAGAGCAGAGATTGGAGTGGAGGAGATAAGTAGAAGAGTTAGAACGTATAGCTCCCATAACAGGTTTCCTTAAAAATTTACGTAAGCAGTTCTTCTTCTGCAAGCACATCAAATTGTTTTAGCTTTTCCTTCTTTATTCTAGTTGCATTTTCACACTAAGTGAGCTGTGTACGTGTGTGTGTGTGTGTGTGTGTGTGTGTGTGTGTGTGTGTGTGTGTGCAAGTATGTGTGTCGGTGTGTACCTTATGGGCTGATGTGCGTGGGTTAATGAAGAGCAGTAAATGAAATCCTTTATTGTGTTTGATATAATGTCAGCTTCCATTAGGGAAACTGGTGCTACGAATGATTGCTAGACTATCGGGGCCAGGAGAGAGGTGCAGTGTGTGTGTGTGTGTGTGTGTGTGTGTGTGTGTGTGTGTGTGTGTGTGTGTGTGTGTGTGTGTGTGTGTGTGTGTGTGTGTGTGTGTGTGTGTGTGTGCGTGCATGTGTGCGCGCGTGCATGTGTGCGTGTGTGAGACGGTGTGTGTGCGTTTCTGCATGCTTGTGTGCACACCCCAGGGCTCGGCAGAGGCACAGAGTGTGTTCTGTAATTATAAAATCATTAGCAGGTGTCCAGAGGAGATATGAATATGACTGTAATCTGTCCCCACCCATGATGGAGCGCTTGTCTCACACTCAAATGTCAACCTGTCTCAACCAGCCCATTGAGAGAGCTCACAGATTCAAATTCAGAAGATTTAGTCCCAGCATCCACACTCAGTCATTACACGTGCCCCTACATATGACAGCCTTTATGTACCAGCCATTTTTCAATCACATACTGTTGACCTGTGGTTTACCGGATCAATCATCTGTCAAGGTCCTCTTCACATGTTGAGAAATGTGGGGCTTTAAAGGCTCCGACCTTCACTTGAAAGGATATTTTGAAGTTTAAATGTGTAACTACAAGCAAAGGGTGACATTAAAATAACATGGAGCACGTACCAATGACAAGAAAACACATTGGCAGAGGAACAACCTCCTAGTCAGACAGACTGACAGGCGTACAGACAAACAAAAGATAGGCAGGCATGTATCTGGTCAGACATAAAAATGAGCAGACATTGTAGCCCTGGCAAGGAGACAAAGTCACATTGTAATCTAGAGCAGAGGGGCGGTTTCTATAGCAACAGTAGGCATCTAACCTACGCGCCGCTGCTTTTGCTGAAATCTGAAATTGGCGAGAGGAGGCTGGTATTGAGGATAGAGAGATTGGGAAAGATGAAGATAAGACAGGGCAGGGTGGAGGAGGAGGAGGAGAGAGGAAGCAGATTGAGATAAGAGTGAGGAGAGGGAAAGGAGGGTAGGAAAGATGAACGGAGGAAGATTGATGTAAGGGAGGGGCTGGAGATCATCACCTGACCTCAGTGTTTGTCTCCTGTTTGGAATTTGTTGGTCCACTCAGCATGATAGATTTAATTTACTGATAGCACTTTGTGTCAGTGGGACTTTCTCAGACTTTGTGTGTTTCTTTTTGTTCATCTGGTGTGTGAGAGGCTTTACGCTCTGCCTTGTCTGTGCACGCACATTATATATACTATCACAAACACGTGCATACTGTATGTGATTGTATGCAGTTATGTATATGTATGTGTGCACTAGCAGGATGCACGAGAGAGAGACGAGTGTGGAATAATTGCTGGCTTGGTATGGTATCAGATGTGTGTTTAACCCAGACCCTGAGCCTGTAGAGACCTGTGACCAGCCACAGCAGATGGCCATGCTACCCTGGGGGCTGCTCAGAGGGTCATGGTGGCCTAGGACTCGTCCACATGGAGCCACCTCTCTTCTGTGAATGTCTGTGTGGTGTGTGTCAGAGTGTGTGGGAGGAGGCAGAGGTTGTTGCATTCATAAACAAGATCAGAGTAACTCTTATGTAAATATGTTCATATTATCATCATATTGCAAAAGACAACAAATAAGTGCAGTTTATATGTTGTCATTGTGATGGTTACAAATAGATTATTATTTTACTCAGTAGTACTGTTGGTATTATTAGTAATGAATACCATCAGTAAATACTTACTATTCTCAATCCAGTAAGTATCAATGATGGAAATGCAGTAAAAACTGTTGCAATAATATGTCTTCATTGCTAACAAATACTGTACTTCAACACTTAAAATGTCCGCATATCTGCTTACAATTACTACTATATGTCATAACCCATTTATTAAATGCTTATATACTGCTTGTAGATGATAAATAGAGGAAAAAATGGTTGCATTAAGTGGCACTAATGCTTCTGATACTAAGGATGTACTTTACGTCATGATTATGGTTATTAAATTGTCATTTTACAATGCAAGTTTGTGTAATGAAATGTAGGTTGTAGTTTCCTTTATGCTACTAGTAAAAACAACAAATATAATTTGATTTTGCAGAGTTCTCCTGTCCTGGGATGTGCACATCCTATGCCAGTTGTGATGTTTCCAGTCATGAGGCTTTCTGTGGCTCCATTGTAAAAGAACTTGGCATGGCAATTTTGCTTTCTAAATTTTCCTTAAGAAATACAGTTATTTATGAGTGTGCTTAACCAGGGTGGAGATGTGAGATGACCATGACCATGTTGATTCCCAGGAACCTAAAACTGTTCACCTGCTCCACCTCAGCTCCGCTGTTGTAAACAGAGGTGTGTCTCTTTGCTTCCTTTTCCCTAAAATTAGCACTCAGCTCCTTGTTTTTTGCTGAGGTAGAGCAGTAGGTTGTTTTCTGTGCACCACTCTGCAAGATTCTTGATTCGCTCCTGATATGAAGTGTCATCATTGTTTGAAATCTGGCTGATGGTGGCGGTGTCATCTGCAAACTTCACAACAGAGTGGTCTCCATGTCAGGAGATGGAGTCCTCGGTGTACAGTGTGAACAGGAGTGGGCTGAGCACACAGCCCTGAGGGGCTCTGGTGTTGAGCACTAGAGTGGAGGGGTCTGTTTGTGAGGATGTCCAATATCCAGTTGCAGATTGTTGTACTTCCAGAATGTTGCATTTCACGGGGGTGATTGTGTTGAAATCAACAAACGGCATTCTGATGTAGGTGTTATTTTTCTCAAGGTGTGTGAAAACAGGGCGGTGGAAATGGCGTCCTCTGTGGATCTGTTGGTTCAGAACACAAACTGGTGAGGGTCAGGCCAATAGGGATGTTGTTCTTTATGTGCTGGAGAACCAGTTTCTCGAAGCACTGTGGAGAGTGCCACAGGGCGGTAGTCATTTAGACCAGATCAGATACTGCAGACTCTTTAGGTACAGGGACAATGGTGGCTGTCTTGACACAGGTGGGAAAACTTTCCTGTGACACTGATATGTTAAAAATTAACATTAACTACCTGATTGGCATATGTTTTTAATACACAGCCAGGGATCTTTTAGGGCCCAGAAGTTCACAAATGATGGGAGGCACTCCTGCTTTTGTAGCCTGTCACGTATCTTTGGTGTTGTTAGTGTTGAGGTCTCTCTACAGTCTCTCTCTGGCATCTCCACTTTGCCTCCTTGATGTCAGCTTTTATTTTGGTTTCCAAAAGTGGAGCCAGGACTTGGAGGCTAGACTAGTGGAATTGTGGAATGGAAACAAGTGTCTGTTGGACGTTTTAAAATATGCCCTGGCGGTGCTGTATGCTTCTTTGTCATTTGACCAAAAGGTAGCTTTTTTGGCTCTGGATAAGGCTCTCACCTCTATTTTCATCCAGACTTTCTGGTTGGAGAAGGATTTTTTTTGGTATATTGCTATATGTGCATGTTTAGCACAAGTAAGTGATATGTACTGGGTAAACATTAAGGTCAACACAGCTGTCTATCTTTGTGAACAGGCATGAAACCAATGACAGATGGTTGACAAATAAAAGGAAAAACCAACATATAATGTTGGTGGATGAGAGTGTTGTCTAACATGTCCATCCAAAACCTTGAATTGGTTTTTAACTGGGTTCAAATATTTGAAATAATTCAAATATTTTCATGCTCATCAAAAAATGCAGTACCCTTTGTGGACTATTGAAGCACCTGCATCCATTATGCGTTTCTCTGCTCATATATGTTTCCTTTCATTTATTACCCATCTGTATGTTATATTATGATTATTATTAAAGAGCAGTAATCAAGTATAGGTACGAAATGAAAGCAATGTTGAAGTGTAAACAAGGGCGCTACAGTGTTAGACCTCTCAATAAGCTCTCTCTTCAGTAATGTGTGCTATGTTTTTTTGAGTGCATTATTTGTTTGGGTAAAGCTGCTGGACGGTGTCCCTTGGGTGCAAGGAACCAAGCGTTTATTTACAGGAAGCAGTCCTGAATAATGAGTTGTAATGCCGCAGTAGTGAGAGTAAACTCTTTAGAAACGAGGGACCAGTCTAAGCAGGACTGGGCTCCAGATCAATCCTGCTGGCAGACACAACAACGCTGTTGCTCTGCCACAGTCTCTCTCTCTCTTTCTCTTCCTCTTCTCTCTCTGCAGAGGCAGGGGCTATTTTTAGCACTGGCAAGCTCTTTCCCCACTGCACCCACCACCACTACCACCCCTCATCTCTCTCCTCTCAATTCATCCCTTCATATTACCCTGACCTCAGCCTCCATCCTAACCCTCCAACTTAACCCAATGTACTCCCTGAACGATCCGGCCTGATCCCTCCACTCAGCTCCTTTCCTTTCCGTCCTCACTCCTGATCTCTCTGACAGAGTTGGGGAGGCAGAGGGAGTGCTGGTAAGTTGAGGATATGTGTCAGGAGGCAGATTCTGCTCCTCCTCTATCTTGTCCATGCTCATTACCCAAAGACACAAGCTGCGTCTAGGCTGGTCCTTCCCGTTTTTGATGTCAGTGTGAGTTTTGATCATACTGTGATTCTTTGGTGAGTTGTTAGGGACTGAGCTGAGTTGATGACTGACTCTCTGATTAGGACTGGAGGCCAGCCAAGACCCCAGTCATAGTGTGTAGAGAGGCTCTCATGCCCGAAGGGAACTGAAAAAGATGGGGGCTGACAGAGAAAAGGAATACTTGTGCAAATAAGTTAAACAAATGCAGTGAGCATGTGTGTAAGGCAGCAGGAGAGATGAAAATACTGAAGAGCAAAACGGTGAAAGCAAGCAAGGGACAAAAAGAACAGTAGAGACGAGGCTTGAAAGAATAAGTCAGACTGAGTAAATCATGTGTAAGACTCTCTCTATTTCTCTGTCAGCCATCCTCCCTCATCGGACCATGACCACAGCCTCTTCAGTGAGGCCGAGTCAGTCACTGTGGTGCCCTTGAGAGCGCGTCCTCAGCCAGCCTCCTCATGATAATGAGGCAGGCCCCACGACCGCTGCTCACTGCATGCAGCCCCTGCCCGCCCTTACGCCTGCCTCTGTGGGAGATAAGGACGCCAGTACAGAGGAGAAGAGGACGGCAGGGAGGCTAACATCCTGGGTATTTGCCCAGGGATAGAGGCCGGGAGCTTGGTAGCAAGAGGCTGAATCTGGGGCTTCAGCTGGTGACTGGTAACTTTAGCTGGTAATTAGAACAAAATAGTGTAACACAATTGCATAAATTTACATTATTTTCCTTTTTCTGTTTCTCTCCTGTGAGAGCTGTTTACCTTGACTGAAAACACAGCCAGCTGAGGTTGATAAGACTCCCAGAGAGAGTAATATTTTGAGTTTATTCTTCTCTCACTGCAAACCACTTTACTCCATGTCACATCTGAGCTCATACCACAGTCCCACACAGACTTACATTTCTTAGCAGTTTTCCACAACAATGTTCCTGCGGTGTTTGAAACACACAAGTTTGAACATGGGCTGCATACATTGCATCTTACTCATTGCAACAAAAAATATGCATTACATCCTTCGATATCTCTACAGCTATCTGCTCGCCTTCTCATGACTGTCATTCCACATCACACTACTGCTCCTGTGTTCTGTGATGCTGATTATATTCTCATGCTGAACAGTGTGATGGAATATAACCATGACTCTCTCTAGCTTACCACCACGAAGAGTCGGGGCTGATATAGACGCTGCTATATCTTCTCTCATCACCTGTCTTTTCACTTTTCTTTTCTGCACAGGAGAATGCCATTTCATACTACGATTCCAAAGCGGATTCAGACTATGTGAGTACAGTACGGACTGCTTCCCTCCCTCCCGCCCCCTCTGCCTGCCTTAACCCCCAGATCTTACCTACTCCACATCCCAACCCTGACAACCCCCTTTCCTGCAACCCCACCCCACCCTTCCCCTGGCCTCCTCGGTGATGATGCCCTCCCTCCGGTCACAGGCCCCTGGGTTGTCTGTGTGTGTTAGTGAGGTGACACTACTTTATGGTGAGTTGGTGTGACAGAGTAGGGGCAGGCTAACGTGCATGTGACAGAGACTTCAGCTGTCCTCCCCAATTCTAATATCCAGAGTTTTCTACTTCCCCACAGAGACTTCAGCTGTCCTCCCCAAGTCTAATATCCAGAGTTTTCTACTTCCCCACAGGCCCTAACTGTGTCGACTACGGCCCTGAAGTGGGTTGTTAAACCCCCACGCCCATCAAGACACGAGTCATATCGCATATCTTTCATACACCAGAACACCATTTCTATCACGTGCGTCATTCATACTGAACAATATGAATGACACAAGAATAGGAAAGACCTGCAGGCTGGGTAAAAACCCCTGCAAGTCGCTGCTGTTTGGTTTCACCATGCCACCAGTTTGTAGTTCCTCCTTAGGATAGGTCACACTCTGAGCCGTGCCCGCTGACTGATTAAGTTTCAAGGAAGAGTGCAAGAATCCCCCCTAGATCACCAAAGCACAAAAAGATGGGAAGAGAGTGAGATAGAGAGGGAAGTGCAGGAGCAATAAATCATGGTGTGATTTTCTCTTTGTGCACGCCACTCCTGTGATTAATGACACAACGCTTTAGGGCCTGTCAGCACATCTAATTGGAGAGCATCAGTCATCATTAACATGGCACACTAAGGCCGAGCCAGTGACACACCCCTGACCCCCGCTTCACCAACCCCACCCCACCCAAAGACAGCGGCAGAGGTCAGGTGGAGGTCACTCCTTCATCCTTGCATCCCGAGCAGTCACCCACCAGTACTCACCTATCTGAATTTTGATTCCTCCCGCGATGACCCCTTTCAATTAAGGCTCTACCACTGGTGTGAAAATCCTGTACTATTAGGGAGATACGATAAGAATTCTGTTATAAGAAAGGTAAGTGAATGGCGGGCTCTCTTATCCTAGCCTTGTCTCCTCTGTTCTCTATCCTGTACTCTATACCTATTAATTTCTCCTCTTGTCACTGTACCCTTGATTTGAAATTACAATGTGATAACGCAGTTTGAGTCAAAACTGCCCATGTGCCAAAGCATGCCTGATGTTCATTCCAGTGCCTGGATGAAGACCATTTTATTTATTTCTCTTATTCAACTACCTACCAGTCTTTGTATGAAATATTCACACAGATTTTAATATCCTTTAATGCCTTCCTTTCTGAGCTGCTCTGTTAGAATATTAGGACTTTCACGTTGTATTGGCCATTGGTAAGAATATATGTATTTCTGAAAATACAGACAAGATCAGCCCCACATGCCTCATCCCCCATAAAAGATTATAAGGTACGCTTCAGCAGGGAGCAGACAAAGCATCCTGGGATGATCCCACTTTCACTGGAGTACTGTTATCTGTCTAGTTGAAAAACTATATTCGATCATGTCTGGTAATTTACTTTGAGGACAACCATCAAGTATATGAATTATTACAAGTCCGATTATTTAATAATCGGAAAAAAACATTATAATGTTAAATCAAAATTGAAATTATTTTTTATGCTGTTGTGGTATACTGCATGTTAAATATGTTACAGAAAATATTTACTAATTGTAATGGTATTTTATTCTGAAGGAATCCTTGAAATTAATCCTTCAAAGAGCTTTCTTTCCTGCTGTCTGTCAAATACACACACACACACACACACACACACAGGGTCATAAATGACACATTTCAGGTTTGCCCTGGTTGACTAAAGGCGGGAATGAAAGGATCTTTAAAATGTCATCTCTGGCCTCTTCAGCCTTTAATTAAACCTTGAGAACGGGGAGATAAAATTAACAAATTGGGTAATGAATCGAGCAAAACAGGTGGTGGATGGTTGAAGAAAATGAACCAATCAGTCTTTCCTGCGTGGATTTATTCAGCTCCTAATTAGACGCTGCCTTGGTTAATTATGATTGGGCTCTTCTGAAGAAAGAAGAAAAAAAAAAAAAAAACTCCCTGCCCGACATTGACAGAATAGTGTCAGACTGAGTGATAAACAAACACCTCAACCTCGCAGTTAGTGCTGTGGAAAAGCCCACAACCTAATCAGCTTTACTAGTAATAAATAGTCAACTGGCCCCTTAAAACTGTTTAAAAGTTTTGATAATTTCTTAACTTTTTTTGACCAAAGTTCAGTATATCAGCCACAGCAATATGAAAAATGTCCACACCTGTTAGTTTTAATTGCCAGCATTTGTAGTTAACATTACATTTTATTGCACTTTTATTCTTTTGAATCATTACAGTTACTTTCAGAGTTGTGTGATTTTATTATGATACCAAATGCAGATATGAGCTGGAAACAATCATCAATTTTTATATTTCTCTCATATTTTTATATCTGCAATATATCTGCAAAGCTGCAACCCTGTTTAGTTCTGCCTCAGTCCGTCCCTCTGTTCTCCAGCTTATAAGAAATAAAACATCCATATTGGATTGGAACAGAAGATTATATTACCATATTGGGTAGCTGCTAGTTACATATTTCGATTTTTGTAAAGAACAAATAGTATTAAAGGAAGAAAGTCTTGAACCTCTTTAGCCTTGTGGTTGCCAGATTGCAGTCTCTGGTCAGGTCCCATTGGTGTAGGAAAAAACAACAGGTGGAGGGGCTTTTCTCAACAGGGCCCTAGACTAAAACTGATTAAAAGAAATCATGTCTAACCTGCCTTATACAAGGACTCTGTACAATATAACATATAAAATATCAGCAGATTTGTGCAACACAACCTCTCACACATCCAGATGAGCTTTGTGAGACAATGAAGCACCTCTAACATGCACAAATATAGAAAAGTTCCACAGCTGTATCACTTCTTAGGCTTTTGGTTTTTTGGGGAAAAAAAGCAAACTTTTTTCAGTTTTCTTGTCAGCTGCACATATAAATTAATTGTTATTATTGTAACATTTGGAGTAAAATGCTCTCTGATTTCATGATAAGAAATTTGATGAGGCCAATCCGTATATAATAATTTTGAATCAATTGTTTGATAAATGGTATTTAAGTAATTTTTTTTTTTTGTTGAATGTGCTGGCTTAGTAGGCATTTATCTGTCCTAATGTATTTCTTTCTGGTCTTGTCCTGTACCGTGATCTTATAACAGAAATGAGAGCTGGTCTCTGTCATAACACCGCATTGTAACTCATGTTGACTTTCAATGGGACTTCAGCAGAACTATCCCCCTGATCGTCCCAACAACAGCTTGTAATTGCCTTTTAATAGTCAATTAAAGTTGGCCCATCAATCAATTTCTGCCATGGACATGGGGTTTTGATTTAATTTCTCCAAAAACAACAGTTTTTATCATGTCAGATCCAATTAACCCATGCTGCTTTATTAACATGAAAACTGTGTATTGTTGTTGCACATTTGCTGCACCCCAAAATTTTATTCTGAAGTATACTTTTTTGCTTTTCGGCAGTCAGAATGCTTGTTGAATGATCAGAGATACAAGTTTTGTTTTATAAATACTCAAAGAATGAAGGCTAATGAAGGGTAACTAATAAAGGAAGAATGATAGAAGCATGATGCCAGACTGTGCTGAGGGCTACTTCTGTATGGCAGTGTATCAAAGAGCTCCGTGCATGAATACACATTAATTAGATTGTGTTTGTTTAAGAAAGAATCCTACTACGACCTCATAAATTGTAATTTCTGAATGTTGATCTGTAAACGTGACCTGTTCACTGTGCTGTTTTCTAAGGATGCATCTAACAGGGTTTTATTGAGCGCTCTAAGAATATGCGCTGAAATCAGATCAAGAATAAGCTAATAAACTGAGCCGCAGAGTGGGGTTATATCTTGCTGCCATTTTATTTCACATGCCACAATCACTTCCTCCTGTGGGAACAGGCACAGATTGTACTCCATTGATAACTTATCAAGATAAAAAGCTTAAATGTCAGTTTTGCTTTTTATCTTCTGGCTTTCTTTTGAGATCTGACACTTTCCTACTGCAATATGTGTGTCAGGCTTTCTCATCATGTACAATGGCCAGACTGAGAAGCTGTAGAAGTGCCAAAACATATTCTAAATATGCAGTATTAGCACTGTTTTCTGTTTAAACAATCACAGGCGAGAGAGAAGAGACACTATGATATGAAATATGCCATCATTCAAGTGGGTGGGAGACTAAATAGTGATTAAGTGGTGTTGGTTGCTAGTTATTGTTAGGGTTAATTTGTATGGCACCTCATGTGTCTACGATAGTCATCTCAGGTACTAATGAGTTTCTCTGTTTAGTGTCTGCTCTGATATCTGTTGTTGTTCTCTGATGAGAGGGAGAGTATAGAGCCACCTAAATCTGAAGCCAGACAAAAGGCAGAATAATTGCTATTTTTGTGCTAAACGTTATTCAAATGCTGTGCAATTTTATGTGTGAGTCAGACAGAGAGACGCTATACTGTATGTACTAGAGCCACAGATGGCCGCTGTAAAGCCCCAATATGGGAGGTGACAGAATGCGGTACTATATTTGCATGTTTCCTCCTGTTTTTCTAGCCACGCATTTTTATTTGTATGCTCACTCAGATTTGTGTGTGTGTGTGTGTGTGTGTGTGTGTGTGTGTGTGCCTGCGTGCATGTGTGTGTCTGCAGACAGAGGATGGAGAAGAGGAGAACCCACTGGAGAGCTCGACGTCTTTGGAGCTGGAGTTTGTGGACGATCCCAATTTTAAAAACAAGGTCAACTACTCTTCCAGTGCGGTCCAGATTCCTACAGACATATACAAAGGCTGTAAGTATACAAGAATAATTTTTCTTTACTAGTGTTCTGGTGGAAAGGTGAGAGTTCATGTACTAAATAAGCACCTACAGTTATAAATGACAAAACTACTGCAGTTACCTCAAGACCTCTGCCTCTTTTCTTTATATGCCTGAAATTGTGTATATTGTAAGCCCTTTAAAAGTGCTCATTGAAAGAAATAATTACACACAAACAAATCAATAACCATACAGAAAATTACTCTTAAATGCATGCGACAAGCAACACATGGTCACTGAGTTTACATTAAAAGTGCCGTGTGTAACATTTAGGAGGATCTATTGGCAGAAATGGAATGTAATATTGATACTTTCATTAGTGTATAATCACTCTAGTTACTGTGAACCAAACAACAACTGTCAAATGTGCTTTTATATCATGGTAGGGGGTTAGCTAGTTGCCCCACAACATCATAATTGATTAAATAAGTAAAATAAATGAAATATGTCCTCAAAATGAGTCCTCAGAAATATATAAATATAAATATATATATAAATATAAATTCTTTAAACAAGGACACAGGATAAGAACTTGGTAAGTGGATTTTTTTTATTTCACTGGGTCTTTTAAGTGTTTTGTGCACTGAATAATCTCTAATCTCTAAGAGTACAGGAATAAGACAGAAATCTACATTTATTGTGCCAGCCAATAGCATGCAACCTGTTACTAGTGGAACTGTTGGCATTATTGGATTCTGTGCTGTTGGTTGTGTCACTTGGATTTCAAAAATATAACGCATATAGAGATTTTATGGCACTATCAACAGTTTTACCTGTATCATGTATGTATTTTTATAAAGGCCGCTGGGCCATAGATTGATGACAGTCTTTGTTTGACCTGACCTCTCCCCTTTCTCTCACTATGTCAGCTCAATCTCTCCCTCCTTTAACGTCAGTCAGCCCTTTAGCAAACTAACATCATTTTAGATGACAGACGGTCCCTTACACCAGATCTGTACTGCATTTATTTTTTTTCCTGCGTGGGCATGGTCTCCCCCTGCTCATGGACCCTGCCCTTCCTGCCTGGCACCGTGCTGCCCTGCGGACATAACACCCTCCTCAGTCTGCAGCTGCCAAATGGACAAAAGGGAACACATGTACCTTCCGGGACTCTGATTTCGCTTGGCATGTTCCCTCTGTTATCCACCTCTAACCTTTTAGACACTCTCTGCCTGCCTCTTTAAAGACTCAAAAACCAGAGCATGTGCAGACAGGCGGCCACTTTTGCAGTGGCAATTTTTTTCCTTTCTGCTATTGTCTAGCTCTTCGCCTTCTTTGTTGAACAGGCAGTGTATGGCACCTGTCTGTAACAATGCCCTCCAGCTGTGTCTCCAGACAAATCTTGTCAGAATTAGACACTCTTGGTTCAGGAGGAGATGTCAAAGGCCACAGCTGACTCACAATAGAGCAATCAGGCCTGCACATTGTTCCCGGAGCCATTTTGTGCCAGCTCTGGTTCCCCTGTCTGAAGATATGAGTCAGAGAATAAAACCCTCTTGATTGAGCATGTTGGAGACTAGAAGAGTAGGGTGGTACAGTGCATGGAATTCGTTTTTTCACTTCTCTTCTGTGGAAAATGTTTACTACTGATGTTGTTTAGTTAGTTCCCATTGCGCAGTCTGCTGTGCTGAGATTGCCAACTGCAGATTTTGTGCCAACTCCATTATGAACATGTGCTGTTTTTAGTCGTTGGTGATAAAGAAACAGTGTTGAAAAACCTGTTGCGGCTCAAATGTACAGTAATTCTTAATAATGCTTTGCCACCGAACCAAATATCCCAGCCACAAAGTTAGCAATTACTGAGCGTCACTTGGGGTCAGACGACTACAAGTTTGAAAATGAAAGAAATCTGGGGGTCTAGAGTTAAGGTCGCACAGACCAAGCAGGACAGGAACTGGAAAAACACAGAAGCTTGCAGAGCTCCTGCACCGATACAGAGGTCGTGTTCACCAGGTTCATCAGCTGCCTGTCCCATTCCCCATGTACCAAGCGGTCATGGGTTTGAATCCAACCTGTGGCCTTTTGCTGTGTGTCGTCCCCACACTCTGTCCTCCAATTCCTGTCAATCTTCAGCTGTCACTATCAATTGAAGCCAATAAAAGCCCCAAAAAAAAAAAAAAAAACAGTTCGAAAAAAATATGAATTAAGAATTAATTCCCTGAAAAAAACACCCTGTGTGTATAGGCCTTTAGAAAGAAGTTAGCTTTCCAGACCTGTGTGGTCTCTCCTCATGTATGTTTCAGGCTCTGTCTTGAGGCTACATTAACAGACCCAGAATGCTCCAGAATCTCAGACGAAATGGATGGTGGTTGAGGTGCATTCAGGATAATGTTGGCTCCAAGTTTTGACAAGAAACAAGAATGTGTGGTATAAAACAATATCTCTGTTTCTGCTGCATCGATATTGATCCTTTTTTTTTTTTTTAAACAGTCCATCGTGAGTTTGAAAGTGTTGCACAAGAGTACAACGCCAAATGTCACGGGAGCTGCGTTTACTTTAGAGAGATGGTGAAAGGGGATCATTATCTGTATGTCGTGTTCTGCTCTGGTCCCACCAGTGGGAGCCTGCAGGGTGCCTTGGAGAGGATGTCTGAGGAAACTAATGTGGGCGGATTGTTGTCCTCTGGGTCTGGAGAGGTCTAGATCTACAGTATATCTGTGGGTTTAGGATTAGCAGAAGAGAAGCAGTGTGAGTGGGTAGATTCAGCACTCGTTCCTCAGAGGGAGGCCGGAGGAAAGGCAGAGAAAAGAAAACTGTAGATAGAATAGAGCGCAGTCCAAAGTACGGCATGATGTTCAACAGTTGTTGTGAAATCCTCAAGTGTTTATTAGCACTTGTGCTCTGTGTTGTTGGAGTAGCTTGCTTTGATTCGTATACATTGTTAATGCACTGAATAAATTGAGTGTTTTCAAGAAAATTGCAGCGTGAATTACCAGTTACAGCAAAATGGGTGTCTTTGGAGATGGACTGAGACAGAGGCACAGATAGAAGGAAAGATAGAAAGAAAGGGGGTGAGAGGAGAGTGAAGGAGAAGAGACACTTTAATAATAGAAACCATTTAGAGAGAAAAAAAAAAAAAAAGCATTTTTTTATTGTGATCCTTTTAGCAGCTAAATGAGGCAGTGCATGCGTCCTGGTTTGATTTGTCTGCTAGGCCCCATGTCCGTTTATTGAGATTGAGAGTGTTCCCTGAGCGCAGTAATGAACCATTTTATGATTCATTATCCCACTGCTGATTCCTGCTGCCAAGTCTGCAAACTTTCTAATTAGCTTAGGTCAAACATTCATACAGTTTTCTTCTAATTATCATCGCTTATTACAGAATGGACATCGCAACACGGCCACAAAGGAATAAATTGTATGTGGGTGGTGTCGTCAATGGTGAAACAGGTTTTATTCTCCCAGTGAATGTTACAGAAATGGTGAGGAAGAGGCAGGGATTTGCTGAATAATTGCAGAGGACGGGCCCTGGGAATATAATCTTTAAAGTAATCATTGAAAAATAAGGATGAAAACAGTGAGAAAATATACAAATTATTCTTTGGCAACTATTTTGTAAATTCAGTGGAATTCGCTAGTAATTGGACGAGTTCAGACTGTAGATAGTGGAAGCTAAGCCAGATTGGGTCATTCTTATAGTTGCCCATGCATTATAACATGTTCAAAATATAGAAGGTTGTAAATCAGCCTTTTTAAAAAGGTAGCAATTATGTGTATGTAGTGTGTAGTGTATAAATAGTGCATGACTTCATTCAGTGTTTCTATGAGAATAAGCAGCCACTGTTCCCAGCAGGGAATAAAGAAAACCACCAGTGAATGTGGGAAGTCCTTTCATTAAATTTGAAGTTTAAATCCGCTGCATGCGGTGCCTTTTCCAGCGGCCTAACGTCATGTTGTCAGTTTGCTATTGTAGTCAGCACAGTGAGAAACTTGGTTGTCAGAAATGAATGGCGAGGACTGGCTAACTGTGTATGCAGATGAAAGAGCAGAGCTTAAATGTTTTGCATGGAGCGATTAACCCTCCCACCCAGCCCACCCCACCCGACCCTACACACACAAACACACACACACCACAATCATCATTATCCCCGTACTTGCCTACCAGAGTTTCTCCAGCTACTGCTCCTTTCTTAATTTATAGACCATACTGGTGGTTTTACATGTTTTACATCGCAGCAGCAGAAAAAAGTTGTTAGCACAGCACTGACGTAGTTGACAAGATAAGTTGATACGTCAATATTGATAAGTCCAGTTGACCGGATAGATGTAGGTCTTGGCCTCGCTACCAACTTTTAGAAAAATATCTAGCTCTATAGCCCCTAAATGCTCCAGAGTGTGATCAGCAGTAATCTAAAGTATAACCAATGTATAGGCTAGGCAATAGGCTAAAACATTAAATTATTCATGAGACTTTAATTAACAAGAGAGAAAAATCCCCAAATCAGTGCCCAAACCAGCAGCAAGCGTGTGCTCCCTGCCCTTTTAATGTTAGCCTCCATTTTGCTACTGCACTCTCTGGTCTGCGGTTGGATCCCCTCTGGGAAGCTCCTGGCAAAAAATCATCTGGTTCACCTTTGTAAAGAGCAAATTGCATGGGTGTGTACGTAATGTGCAGTGGAAAATTGAGTGCAACAGATACAGCAGATAGAGAGTCAACGCAATGTCGTATGAGATTTGAAAAGAAGAGAAAGATTTGCATCTGCGGGGTTTCATTTGAGTGAAACTACCTCTGAGGTCTCTCATCTTTTAAAATGGATCTGAAAAGAAGTCAGCTTGCGTGGTACTCGAGGGACAAAGGTGACTTTTGATGGACAGACTCAGGTCTGTTCACAGAAGGAAAGGGATTTGATGAGAGGAATTTACACTTTGTTACTCAGTTGAATTACAGCATATGCTGTGGCTCCAATTAGTCAATGTTCCCACTACATGCTACATTTGTCATCTTAAAGTTATAAGCTGTGAATCTTGAGGTTTGCTCCAGCTAAGTATAAAATGTCATCTTTGTGTGTGTGTGTGTGTGTTTGTGCACGTACAGTACATGCAGGCAGCCTATATTCGTTTCACACGCCCCAGGTTCCTTCCAGTGGAGGAAGCTTCCCTGTCAACCAACTCACGCCACACTGGAGATCAACTCAGCCCCTCTCAACATCAAACCAGATTTAAATGTGCGGGGAAAAAAGCAAAAGTGATTTGTGCAAGGAAAAAAAAACGAGTGAAAGTGCAAAAAAAGAAGAAGAAAGCGATAGAGAGAGAGAGGGGATAAGGGAAATGGGATTTAAAGTTAAACCAAAAGAGAAGAGAGACAGTATAAACACTGCGGGCTGTATTTCTGTCATTCTTGACTTTACAGACTCCATCTTTCTCTCTCTGCCCCTCACTCATCCACCCCTATAGTGTGTGCCCAGTGAAGGGGCACTATCATTTACCCGCACACTAATTAGAACAGTCAGCACAGCAAACTCCACTTCACTCACCACCAGGCTCACAAATTACATTTCATGTGTTTGTTATTTACTGCTCTTCTTTAATTAAAGAAAAAATATTTGGAGGAGCACTCTGGAGGTGTGGTGAAATCTCTCCCTTCTGTCTTATTGTGTATATTGAATAATCATCCCTCCTTTGAGAAATTTCCATTTGCCTCCCCCCCTTTCTCAGTCTGCAATTACCATTTAGCAAAACTGAGGTCCTCAATGACAAATACACTCATACTAACTGCTATCCCTGAGTGAAACTGCTGGGATCCTGCACATGCATTTTAATTATAATTAGTTAATGCTGCTGTTTCAAAAAAAAAAAAAAAAAAAAAAACACGTTTTAGTACACTCAAAAGAATATAAATTAGGTTATACAGTATCTACTGGATGTTACTTTTCTCAACCAAAGCTACAAAAAGACACATTTTTCTCAGGGAAGGCTTAGACTTTGTTTTAGCTCGTCTTTGTGGATGTGTGAGTTGCTGCCAGTTCCTGTTGCTGCCGTTTTCTTTTGCAGGATGAAAGGTTTAAGGTTCAGGCTCTTTAACACTCAGCCAGGCCACAAAGCAGCCATGAAAAAAAAAAGTGAAAAGAAGGAGAGACAGAGAGAAAATGGGAGAGAGGAGAAGGAATTGGGTTGACAATACAAAGAGACACAGAAGGAAGTGGTACATGCCGATGCAGAGATGTTGGTATGTGGGTTTATCAAACAGTTAACAACAAACAATTTTTTCTCACTTACCTTAAAGGGCCAGTGGTAACATATGGGATCACCTGAACATAGGAACCGTTATGTTTGTGGGTACGCCGTGTTGAATTGCCATGTTTTGACTGTGGGCCAGAAGGGACAAACACTGGTTCTAGATTGTGTTTCCTGCATGTTTTGTGGCCACCGTAGTTTTTCCTTGACACTTTTTGAGAATTTGAGATCTGCAACTACATCACTAGATGCCACTAAATCATACACACTGGCCCTTTAAATATTATTTGAAAACTGGTCACAGTGAGGTCTTCAAATTATCCAGGTTAACTGGGACACTGTTCCTATAAATGGATGTTGCTGTGGAATTTCATAAATCTCACATTTCCACCTCCACTGTTTTGGGCCAGAGGCAAAAAAATAAACTTTAGAGATGGCTGTCTCAAAATCTGGAAAATTTATAATAAAACTATCTGACAATGTGTATGGCTGAATAACATCAATTTAAGTGAGAAAATATGTTTTCTGTAATTAAGTCCAACTGACCATTTAAATGAAATGACCAATGATTGTCTGATATAATCTAGGTCTCTCCTTTGGTTTTACTGCCAAAGATTCTGTAGGAAGCTGTAACTTGTCAGTGAATAATCGATGTTAACCTGAACATGGAGTGTATCCCTTTAAGATCTGACTTTGGGAAAAATACTGTCTGGACATTAACTCACTATGATTCAAAACAAGCTGTATTTGTCTCAGTGTTACCCTACCTGTCTGTGTGAGTAATGTCACCTATATGTCAAAGTAAGTAGACTTGAACTACACCACTAACACTTATTCACTAAAAAGTGGAATATGTAAATGCTTTATGGCAATGACAGTGATAATGGTTATGACTCTTCAAGGGGACTAAGCTAATAGCTTTAGCTATTAACGTTATAGATTTCTTATGAGGGACCACTTGTGTTCCACTATGATATATTACAGGCCACAGCGCCTTGTTTCTGCTCTGTGTACAGTAAATGCATGAACCTATTTATACAATGTTGGATTAATACAGGGCATAAGGCGCAGATCAGTTTGGATGGCTCTTTATCTGGGGTATATCAGTGTGAATAATGTGTGTACGAAGGGGTGGGGGGTGGGGTCACAGGATAGAGGTGGTGGTGGGGGGTTGAGAAATGATCTCACACAGAGATGCTCCATAAATCCCACTCATAATTGTTTCCCTACTTGGTGTGCAGTCTTGCTCCATAAAGGGGCAAAGCCAAGGGTGCTCTAAATGTCAGGGGAGCGGCACGCTGATGAATTACCTTTTAAAGATATCAGAGAGAGCCGCGTTTTACGTGAAAGATGAGCCCAACACAGCGCTCAGAGGCCCTGTCTGCCTGTGTGAGCATATTTCCCCCCCAGGGGAAATTTGTCTTTTTATCAACTGTCCGGAGAAGTCACGCCATATCCTCTCTGAATAAATCAAAGAGAATTAGTTTGCTGTGTTCTCTTATCTCTGATGTGCCTGTTTTTTCTATAGAGATCACCTGCAGATGTGTGTTTCGGTGTGTGTAACAGTAGAGGTGGCTCACATCTGCATCTGACTGGTTTAGTTTCAGCTGGCATCATAAACATACGTACACTTTGGTCTGTCTTATTACCCTTGATTGAAAGACAAACACTGACCGACACAAATTAATTCATCCTAAACACACAAATTCAGAAAACACACCGTAGCTCATGTGTGCAGCCCTGGGCATTAATGCGGATGATAATCCTTGCATTGCAATTCTTGCATAGCCAGAGTTTGATTAATACCTTGATGTTAGTCAAGTTAGCCGAGATGGTGCTAGTTTTAAACAGGGGTCGCACGGTGTCTCTTTGCCCTTGGCTAGTCTGGGACAGCTATCATTACAGAGCCAGTGCCTCTCCAGATAAGAGCACCCAGGACTTCAGAGCACACAGGCTACCGCTACAGCAACCTGCTGTGATAGCTCATGCTTAAAGGATAATACTTTTTACACATTAATCAGATGGCTCTTTGACCAGAGTATTGCACAACCCAGATGAAATTGAAATGCATGGTTTGGTTCTCTGATAATCTCCGCACAAACGTCACTAAAATATAGCCACTGGTCTCACTGAAATGAATCGGAGGCAACTGCGGCAAGTTTGAACATTCATGGTCGAAATGACTGAGATGCTGAGAGATATTAAGAGTCTCGCTAATTTCTCTCTCTATTTCACTCTTTCTTGTTCTTCAGACCATCTGGACTCCTGGCAAATGTAAACACTGTGTTATGAGAGACGGAACATAAAGCTGTTTTACTTTCTAATTCTGGTAGAGTGCAATTAAGTTAGTAGACGAACTGTCGCTGGCACGCCATACCACCACACAATGAAAGAGCTGACAAGGCATTCGATTGATGAGATAGAATATATATATATATTTTTTTTTTTTCATAATTCTAAATTAAAGTTGGACAATGAGCCTCAGTTGTCCCAACTCCAACTGTCAAAACATTGATTAACAATTTCTAGATTTTCTGTTAGTTGGTCACCTACTAAGAAAAGGACAGAGGTGATCTGATGTTACCCTTCAAATAATCAACCCTTTGACCTCAATCATATCTTATTTTTTGCCATTTCAACTTAGGAGTTTAAGGTTAAGTTTGTTTTGTGTTCTTGTCCCCCCCCTCATGGATGAAAAATTGCCTTTTCGGGCTGTGAAAGCAGCCACTCATTCGTGTTAATTTCTGTGTTACTTTCCATCAATCGTCCTCCCCCTCTCTCTGGGTTTTTATGTTTATCCCCATCTGTAGGGCTGCCTCTATCCGCCTCCATTCTTCCTTTGTATTTGTGTCTATGAATTTTGAGAAAAACATGTTGAGGAGCTCCCATTGGTGATGGCAGCAATTTGGCTTTGATATATTCCTATCCTCCAGACACTGCTTAGTGGTGCTGTAGTGTGTGTGTGTGTGTGTGTGTGTGTGTGTGTGTGTGTGTGTGTGTGTGCGTGTGTGTGCGCGCACATTTGTTTTACAGGATGCTAGAGAGTAATGAAACTTGGCTTTTGTTTTGAGCTACAATTTTAGAGAGAGTTTGGCAATGTGAAACTGAACATTCAGCTGAGAGAATAAAACAATATTCAGTTTTTTAGGCAATCTAATGTGATTGTGATTATTCAAAGGCTTTCCGCTTACAGTAACTGAGGTGAGCAGTGGATGGGGGAAGGTCGGTGGTGCATTTCTTACCTCTACACTGACAGCTCGTCAAAGGCTGGACAGTAATTGAAAAGCATGGAAAAAGTGGATAATGATCGTTTATTTGTGTGAAATCCAAACAAGGGCTGAGAAAAGCTGGACTTGTCGGTTCAGAGGCTTGTCTAGCTTTGGTTGGCTGAGTAATTAGATCGGAGAAGCAAGTGAAGTTCTCTTCAGCTCACTGCCTCGTCTTGTTTCCTCTTTAATCAGGTGGCTACGAAACCTTTGCACTCCCTGTCTTCTGACTTAAGCTTAGCTATTTAACACAGACTGAAAGAATTTTTGCCTTGTGTGTGTGGATGTGGATGCATACCGTTTCATGTTTCAAGTATAGAAAAAGCATAATCTGGATCAAAAAGTGAAAGAAAGAGAAGGACAGTGTAAATACAATATAAGTTACAAGAGTCTGGGGTACAGAGGAAACAAGACACATGTTGACGGGATTGTAGTGTTAATCCTCCACCAGCAGCAGCGTGTTATTCCGCTTCTTGTTGACTAGATGATGAATACTCCTCTTCACAACCATAAATCCTTTTTACAGAGTGCCACTGACCTGTGAGATATATCTTTGACCCTACATTTTAACTCAAAACACACACGTTGATGCTGTGAGCCACGCATGAAGAAGCAGACCAGTACATTTTGTGTTTCTTTTTTACCCCTTTACTCTCTCTTTCTCTCTCTCTTCTCTCCCAATCACCAAGCACCCAGAAATCCTTTGACACAAACATACATTGATGGACATTTTGCAGTAATGGCAAAGAAAATTCAGGAATGGCTTCTGCCTCCACATGCTGCGAGTGACACATGACCTCCTCCAAAGGTCATTTCAGATTCTACTGCTGCACTTAGAGATCACCCAGATTAGACTGATGCCCTGCTCAGATGGCTACCTACTGCTGGCCGAGCTGTCTGCATACATGCATTCTTATGTACTCGGCTTACTGCTGCTGGCACGGACAAGGTTGTTCAGCCAGGAGAGTTAACCTTTATTTTAAAATCAGGGAATTTTATTTTTAATATTGAAAAAACAGGTGCAAAGAAATAAATAATACAAAATTGTGGATTTAAATCTGATTATTTACAGTGCCTGTAGTTTCATTTTTTGTATACTTTGAGGGACTATGACACATAATCAGCAAGTCATTTACATTTCCTTTCTATTTTTTTATAACTAGAAGCATATTTTGAGTTGTGCTCAGTGCAAGAGGACCTTTCTGAAAACTGGGGTTTATAGTGTCCTCATGCAGCAGGAATCACAAAAACTGTTGCAATAAATGGATGCACTCATCAGTGTATCTTTTTTTGACTAACTGAGCACTTTTCTGTGTAAATGGATAAACCAGAAAACAGTGACTTAACTATTATCTATTGTCCAATTCGCTATTGTGAGTCTGATCATGTGTATTTTTCTGTGTGTGTGTGTGTTAATCAAACAGCCCCGGTCATCCTAAATGAGTTAAACTGGACTCAGGCCCTGGAGAGGGTCTTCATTGATAACCGTCGGGAGGACAGCTCTCTGCGCTGGCAGGTGTTTGGCAGTGCCACAGGAGTGACTCGATACTACCCAGGTAAGCCGCAGGGTACTGAGTCAAAAGTCTGCCTTATAGCTCACGAGAAGATAAGGTCTAAATTGACCCTAGGGTTCCTTGGCTGCAGAACATTGGCAATCTCTTATCAGATGGCTGTACTGGTAACTCGATAGACAGAATGAAATTATGATTACTTTGATCTAATCTAATCTGAAATATCCTACAATGCACTGTACGCCCTTTAACTTATTTTCTTGCTCTCTCCAGCCACTCCATGGAGGGCACCCAATAAGATTGACCTGTACGACGTCCGCAGAAGACCATGGTAAGTGGCATCTTTATCAGGACCTGTTTTCACAAGATGTTTTGTCACAGCATAATATCAGTGTGATTTTATTTCTTTTCTTCCCCACTATTAATGCCTACTAGCCATTTTTGGAAGAATACTAAAAGAACATCCATTATCTTAATCATTTTTGAACACTGAAACAATTTTCTGAGGCATTTATTTCCTAAATCCACACATTTGGACACTTCAGTGGCAGTAATGGTGATTGACAAAATTACGCTGGTATTGTCCTTAACCCTGGATATACTGTACTGAATAATATTGCTCAGACCTTTTCTAGTGTGGATCATCCTCCAAAAAAGCTCTTAATAATAATAATAATAATAATAATTATATAACAGTTGGGTTTGGTATCGGGAGGTTTACTCACTGATTTGGCGTTTACGACCTCAATTTAAGTTTGACTTTAATATATTAACAGCAAAAGGACAGCCTCTAACCCATACAAACAGCAGCAGCAGCAGCAGCAGCAGCAGCAGCAGCAGCCGCAGAGTAAAAGTGCAGAAAATTGCAGAAATTTAACTTGTCATTGCAACACCTGTGCTGTCAGCAGCAGCAGTGTCATGCTGTCTTAAAATTGTGACAAACTGTTGTGATCTGATCTGAGTCTACACACATGCTGTAAACACATTTGATTTTTGATTTGTGTGTTAGAGAGGAAGCATAATCTTGTATCGATGCACCGTGCTACTGAATATGTCTTTTGTGGTTATATTTAAGATCATCCTAGGTCTTTTCATCTTAATAATCTTCATACTGCTTTGCTCTGTGAAAAGGAGTAATCTACTTACATACATACAACTACTTTTAATGATTACATGCACTTCGCTGCATTACACAAATACACTTTACAAGAGTAACCTGTAACATACTGTATATATCAATGCAGCTGTTATAAAAAATGCTTCAGACAGTTCCTTTATAAAAAAAAAAAAACAAGTTTAAAAGAAGGCAATATGTTTTCCTGAACTGGCTGATTAATGCATACCTGCATATTAGAGGGCTTTGTAAATGTGACCACATCTGCAAAAGAAAGGCTTTGGCTCTTAAATCCAGCCTTGCATTAGGATTCCTGTACAGTATTTTGTCTCTGGCTCCTGTAAACCTCTTTCCAGCCCAGAGCTAAATAAGCGATACCCCTTAATGGAATGAGATCAAAATGTTTTCCTGACCTGTATTTATCTCTGTAAGTGATAATGTTGATGTATTGTCTTCTGCTACAAGGACAAAATAAGATAGGGGCTAATGTTTTTTAGTACCCACCTTTGCCTGTGGTACTATGCAACAGCTGATCTGTGTACAGAGTGCCTGGGCGGGCGAGTGTGATGGGTTGGACAGAACTAGGCTGCATTGGGCCAAACAGCCCCTTCACCCACCCGCCCAAGCTTTCCTGTCCACCCTTCCACGTTCAATCTACCTGCCACTGTCACATCGGCTTTGTGGCAGCCCTGCCTGTTGCCTGGTTACAGGTTGGAGTGAACTGGACATAATCATGACAGCAATGTTGATTAGACCTGACCTCGTTTTCCATCTCTGTCTCGGTCCAGCTCAGTCTGAGTGGCTGTTTGAGGTCAGGCCAGGCTTCTCAGATGAAGTCAACGACTCAGACCAAACAAACAAAAGACAAGCAAAAGAAGCCTTTGCATTCTGAGGAAGGTTGTATGGAAGATTTAAAACACACAACCTTGACATCTGTAAATTTAGCCACGTCTGAAAGACTATGAATGTATTCATCTTTAGAAATAAATTAAATGTAACTTCAGTCATTCATTTGATGTGAAGTTTAAATTGATTTATCCATAAAAAGATGGAAATTACAGTGCTGGCTGCCCTGGTTACTAAAAACCTCTAAAATAAAAACTGTATTCCATAATAAACCATCTAAAACTAAGATTAAGGATATCTAATCACACTTTACGTCTTTCTTACTGTGCAAAGTCCTGGTTGTACTGTTCCATCCCCAGTTGTATAAGATAAGAGACCGAATAATCAGCCAGTCACAGTAATTTCTTAACCATGTACTGGAAATTGCAAGTATAGTCAGTTTTGATGTGGTAGACGGTTCTTATTGGGGTGACACGTTTGTTTGCATTTAGATTACTGATTGCCTTTGTATTAAAAAATTAATGTATATACAATCATCAGGCTAACGAGGCGTTCCTTGACAATTTAATTAAGCTAATGTGAGAAGTCTCCCTAGTGCTCCACTGTCACAGTAGCCAACACTAGATACATGAAAAATGCTGGAGAACACAAGGCACAGCGTAGCAGGACAAGTTAAAACAAGGATCCTGTCTCTGATCTGTCAGCGCAACAACTGAAGTACATCCGACTTTAATTCTCTTACACATGTTTTGACTGGGGGAGTCTTCCCGGAGACAGGAAGGAACAAGGAGAGACAAAGATGAGAGGAATGCTGAGTGGCAGCAGCATGTGTGACAAGGTTAGACAGAGAATGAGGTGTATTTTTGCAGAGATGAACACCTTGTCACCCTCCCCCCTGGCCCTCCATGTTTGTCACTTCTGCCGAGCTTTTCCTCATGTCGGAGCCTTCGACATTCCTGTGGCCCGTTGCTTAGCAACTTGCGCCCAGCCGCGCTGAGTGGCGGGGCCGTGGCAGGGAGTGTCATGATATGTCAGGTCAGACTTGTGTGATTATAGTCTAACATGCTGTCTCCTCGACTGACATTCTCTGGTGAGGTTGGCCAATCACACACGTTACGAAAACAGTCCACAGGGGTGACAGCGACAGATAGCAGCATCCGTCACGAGGGACAGTAACACAAACAACAGCATGAGCATTTACACAAGTCGCACTGATGCCAAGATGAACACAACTCATGCATCCACTTGGTTAAAGTCAAATTTGAATTCTCCTCGCTGTTTGTTTAAGGAAGTATTATAATTATACTATAGCTGTTGTGTTTTGAGTTTTTCAAGGGGATAAAACAGTCTTTGGACCTCTTCTGTAAGCTTCAAGCGACTAGATGAGTTTTTCTCATGGTAGCAAATGAGTGAAATGTTACAGGCGACAATCCTAGGAGACGCTCTGTTAACTTGTGTGGTGTGTGACTGAAGCATGTCATATTGAGCCTATGAATGTTAGCTGAGATCTAAAGTTAGACTATGTAACTTTTGCTAAAGTACAGGATAATAGTTAATCCTGAAACTTAGTGTAAGAGTAGCAGAAGTAGATCAGAGTTGTCATAGTCTGCAAAATGTCAGTAACACAGCAAGTTTGCCACCATAAGTTATTGGTCATACCAGACAGAGTAAGACAATAAAACCCCTGAGGATGTTAAATTGAGTCAGGGTGCGTTTTATTGCTTATTGCCAACTTTAACACTGATTTCCACTACATGTTAATTTTCATTCATGTCATTTCATCACAGCTCCCACGCAAACAATGTCCTACGTTGTACAAAGTAGGCCAATTTAGCTAGTGTTAGCTGACTCTCTTTCACAAGTCCAGTTATGGTTATGGCATATGACCATACTGTATTCAAACATGGGGTAATGAATGAAGTGATATTACAATTTACAGATATTAAACCAATTAAGGGACCAGTACCACTGATGATGTCACCAAAAATGTTTGCCCTCTGGAGAAAACTAATGTATGCAGTCTCACATGTCCCTGCAGAAAAATTTGTTCAATTTGAATGTCACTTTTTTGGTAGTTACAATTTGACCAAATAAAAACACAAGTGAACAGGTAAACATACATGTTTAAATGACATACATACAAAAACAACTTTATTTGCATGTACTGTAAAAAACAGAAAAACACACACACACATTCTCACACATCCTCACACATCCTCCAACAGAACTATCAGCAGTCATCCCCTCACAAACTCACAGATACATCAGATCACATGGGGTGATATGCCAGATAGATACTGTAGCTTCACAAATATCCTCTATAGCAACTGATATACACAGATGCAATCGCAGGAACATGCTTCAGTGGCATTTGCACTGACACTGTCTCTCCAGGAAGACTCCCCCAGTCACAGATGTGATTTACTATGGAGAGTAGTGGCCAGGATTCATGGCCAGTTTGTAGTGTAACAGACCTGCAGCATTCCTGGGTCGGATGGATGGCAGCGTGACTGACCAGGTGCACCTCTGAGGAAAAAGATCGGAGGACCGCCTGCCTCTACAGATGGGCTCTCTCCCCGTCTGCTCCCCCACCAACAGCCCCAGGAAAATTAATGGTCCAGTCAACACACTTAATTGTCTCCAATTGCTCTGACATTAATTATTAACATTTGTCCATTATAATGTCTGTTCGTGTTATCAAGGGAAGCGAAGCAGAGGGCGAAGTGAGGGAGAGGGAGAGAGAAAAGTGAAAGGGCGAAGAGAGAAATAACCAGAGACAGGCATGGAGTCCTGTTAGCCAAGCGTTGCAAAGATCCCATTACCTCCCAGGCTCACAACAGCATGTAGTCTATATCACATATTGATTTCTTCAAAAAGTCAATCTAACCTCTTTGTAAATATTATGACTGCTGGTCAATCCTCGAAGCCGAGGCACCCCAAAATACCATTCCCAATATCTAGTGCTTTGCATCCTCCTCCTTTCGTTCTCTTCGCCCCACTTCAGGGAGAAGCAGAGTCAAAAGAAAGACCACTGTGTTATTGGTGAGACTGAAGGTGACACAAGGCTTTAGTGGTTTTAGTCTCAATAAAATATTTGACGTTTCAGTTTGAGCCGAGATGTGAGAGAAACAGCAGGAGACTTTTTATTTCATCCCACGAAGCAACAGTAACATACTAATACCGTTCTACTAATAATTGATGCTGATGTATTCCAATATGCATGATTAATTCAATATTCTGTACTTTTATTTCTAAGAAAGGAGAGTGGTTGAAAAATTTAGCATAACATTTTGTGTGTTCTTTTTAGGCTTAACCGAAAATATGGAAATGTGAATCTTGGTACCAACACTTCCAATAATCAACAGAAAGTAGAATAAATAAACGGCAGACAACATCTCTTTTCTCCTGCAGGCTCTCTGGGCACCGTCCTCCTATATTTTTATCTTAATTCAATCTTTATTCGCCTGCCACATCCACAGGAGCACTAAGAGAGCAGTAGTCCATAAAATAATAAGCCCATCAGCACAACACAAATCCACGCACACATGGGAGCTTGCACACAAACACAACTACATGCACACACATAGGCACACGCACACACATACACAAGCAGCCTTTCTGTGTTATTATACATTCTCACATTATTCTGCTGTTTCTCTGCTTAAATCTACTGTGCATGATGCGTGCACATCAGAGCTCACACTGTGAAGAATATTCACACATTACAGTGGACAAACACACACACAACACAGATGATACTATATATACAATGCGCTCATTATTTATATTTACTGTACAATGAGGCCAATAAACTTAGTCCACAACAAAAATCTAGACAAACATGAACTCACTTGCTGCTCCTGCACACTTCCGTACTGAAGCACATTAAAAGCCTGAGCCACTCAATGCACCGTGCTACATGTATCTATTGCACGTTTCTGAAATGTATGTAGTAGATAATTCCTTCAATTTAAATGTAATGCACAACACTTTGTGGAATGGGTCAGGGTGCATAAACACAATCTCCTGAGAGAGTTAGCCCCCCCGGCACAGTTAATGTATTGATTTTACAGCGCTGCGCCATGATAAAACTATTTCATGAATTCCAATGAGACTCCTTTACCACACTGCTGCAAAAGGAGCAAAATACAATCACCACAACGCAGAATATGTCATTGTGTTCATTGCTTGTATAATGCATTTCTTTTAGATTTATGGATGGTGGTGGCAGGTTGTAAGGGTGGGGTGGTTGGGAATGTTGCTGCTTTAATCTCCTCTCATTTGGAGCGATACCTCGTTCCACCTCAATGTAAAGAGCACATGTCTACTGCACACACGAATCAGGCTTTATCTTGATTGTACATATTGTGATGGTATGAACACGTTGATATCGTGAAATACATGATGGATGTTATGGCTTTCTGGTATTTTTTATAGGCATACATAAGTCACTACTTGCTTTTCGATTTATTCGGTTAATAATGCATCATAAAATGAAAAAAACCTTGGACAAAATTTTGGCACTTACATGTTATTTGCAATTGGCTGTTTGGTGAAATACCTTCTCTTGCAGTGTGTGATATAATGCAAACCTCCAACAGTTATTTTCCTTATCAATTAATCTGTGAATTCTGTATTTGATTAGTCAATTACTCTATGAGATATCAAAACATTTCAAAAATGCTCCACACAAGCTCTTAGAAGTCAAAGTGATGTCTACATATTTATTGTTTTGTCCAACCAACAGCCCAAAATTAAAACAGATTACCTATACAAATATATTAAACAGAAAATGCAGTAAATCTTCAATTTTGTGAGACCAGCAAATGTATTGAGTTCATTTTTTGCTTGATAACTGACTTTAATGATTAATGCCACAGTGCTTTGTAAGAAAATAACAAAAGAAATCACTGTGAATGATAAATTACAATGTATGTTTTCACTGGAAAACAAACAGTAGAATATCAGTCAGAAATAATATATTATTATTATTATTGCCTCAGTCAATTTTCAGAACTATGGTAATTTTTCTGTTCTTACAGGCTTTCAGGTTGTACTGTATTAAATTATGGTTCATGTACTTATAAGGACCATGGCCACTTTTTTGTCTGGAACTGGTTAGTTGACCACCAGGCAGCTGTACTCGCATGGCCAACAATGTAGCCACTACTTATTTGTCATTGTATATGCACTAGGTTATAAGATGTGAGGTTCCACTCTACTTCCTGTACATGGACAGTTATAAACAGGCTGAATGAAATCCTGGCCAGCTGTACATCATGATTTGAACCCAGACGGAGAGCTTTCACATTAGTTGTATGTGAAATATGTAACTACAATAGTGATGTGGGAGATTGTTCAGCACCAGTTGTTACATACAGACAATAACTTTGAGTGAATGGCCAGAGAGGCTATAGGCTGATATACTGTGTCTGCTGGTTGATGGCTGATGGTGGTGTCGCGGTGGGCGACAGGGCTCAGTTCAGCACCAGCCAGGCCCATCTGCTTGTCACCTGGCCTTGGCATGCAGGAGACTGGGTAATGACAGGGAAAGAATGGCATCAGTGGGCAGAAGCTGAGAGGTAATTACTGACTGGAATCCATGCAGAAACAACACATCTGGATCCATGAGTCAAAATGTGGTGAATTATACACTGATACTGGCCTCAATTCATGATTTTTATCCGTCAGAACTGTAGAACTGCATATCAGGCTAGAGACTGAAAATCCTTGACTCCATGCCACTCTCTGTGATCCTGATGTTCTCTGCTCAGAGGCACAGAGAAAATTCAATTGTACTTTAGGCAATGGAAAGGGAGAGAAAAAGAGCGGTGCTGATACACCAAGACAATCTGTGGGGAAAATCAGCTATGGCAGCACTATAGCTTCAGTGTTGAGTGACGCTATCCTGGCTCATGTGTTACTCTTCTCTACTTCATCACTGCTCGCACATTCCTCCTAAACCCCATTACTGCTGATCAATGCTGCCTCTTTCACAGTTTGAGAGAAATTATCTGCTTGAAAGTGATATTTTCTCATCAGATTTTAGGGCCAGAGCTAGCACAGCACTCCATTGTGGGATTTTACATTGGGTGTGGAAGATGACCTATAATGACTACTAGTAATAGAAGCCTGCATTGCCTTATAATTAACATTTAGCCTGTTCAAAATAATTTGAAGTCCCATTAAAGGACTATTCTCCTCTATGAGAAATAGACTGATCAGAGAAGTTAATGAAAATCTGCAGTTGGTCTGCAGGCATCAGCCATCACCAAATGACCCTCCTTCAAAGTCCAGACGGGGTGTCTCTGAGCGTGAGCCTGAGGTAGTGGAGACGTGGGCCACATTTTGACCGAGTTTCTGTCCTGCATCGACGATCGCTTTCACAAACCCCATCCGCTCGAAAAGAAAGAAGCCGCCACTGTGTGGAGTCTCAGCTCTCTCCTCCTCTTCCTCTCACTCCCTCAAATTAAGATTTCAGTAATTAAATTGATAAAAGTCATGCATGCCAATATGCCTCATGGTTCCAGACCTGATTTCATACGCCACACAGTTGTGGAGAGCTGCGGAAGTTCTACCTTTGATGTGGCATTCTTTATTATTGAAAATAATTGGATTCTACCTCCCCCCTCCTCTCTCTCTCTCTCTCTCTCTCACACACACACATACATTTTGCCCATGTTCATTCTGGGCATGCTCAGTTAATCGACCTCTTGTGAGGTGGTGCTGGTGCCGAGTCTCTGTTCCATCTGGGGTTTTCAGGCAGCTTTTCAGCAGAGTGGGCCACGGGTTGTGTTTAAATGAAGAGAAAAAAAACGGATTTGTGCAGCCCAGGCAGTGTGCTGAGGGACATCACTTCAACACGGGTCAGGGGTCATTCTGCAGGTTGGAGTGGCGCCTGCCAGTGTGAGTGGGAGCGGTGAGACTTGCGGAGCAGTGGCAAAGCCTACCGGGGCTCTGTTGCTCTACCTCCATATCAGCTTGGCCGGGCATAAGAAAAGAGCCTCTCTGGCCCACAGGCAGCTGGCTTCTCTCCACACTCAGCGGAACAGCTGATAATCAGCAGAAAGAGACCCCTGATGATTACCCTGCCTCTGCCTAAGACGGTTGCTAACTGCTCGCCTGTTCGCTCCTCAGAATGTCAAACTAGTACTCACATTTGAAACCTTCCCTGTGTGCCATAGAAAAGCTTATAATGTCCATCAATCTCAGCTCTTTTTGTATCAGGGATAAATGTGAATTTAATTGCCACTGGATCCGAATGAGTGAATTTTTGACTTCCCTCTGTATGTCATCCTCTATCAACCGTGGACAGATGTTATGCGTGTGTCTCTTCCAGGACACAAGTTGTCAGGCCTTGCTAGTTCAGAGCAGTCTCTGCCTTGTGGGCCCACGCTGTGCCGAGGCTGACACACACCCAGAACAACAGCCCTATTTTAGGAGTTGCTTTGCAGCAGAAGCATAATGGTCTTAAGCAGCGTGTGCCTCCCCCCAACAAAGGGACCGCCAGAGTAAATAATGTGTCGCCCAAATGATGAGTCATCAAAGGAACAGAACATCAACTATCTTATTTTACTGACAGCACTTAGCTCAGCACAGGCTCTCCACAGCACAGGTCAACACCATTCAGGCTGCTCCTTGAGAAGTTTCTATAAATTTCAAGTGACTAAATATAAAGAATATTAGACTGTATGAGTCAGCAGAGCGTGACTGCGGAAAATTCCATTTTAATAAGTAATTTAATTTTAGAATTTGTTGGGGTTTTTTGGTCTTTAAATAATTACAATTAAGGGTAATTCTGTTTCTTGAAACAGTTATCAGTATCCTAAACAATCAAGTAAGGCAGGTTTTTAAAGAAAACTCAGCTTTTAGAGGCTAAAGCGACATTAAGTTATTTCTAACTTATTTAAACATCATTTGAAAATCAACAGCAACAGGTGTCCAGCACATCTTATGATGGCCTAATATGAATAAAAAAAAGAAACTAGCTAATTTAAGCAGGATCTAAGATTAATATTTAGCGAATGGCAATAAATGAATATGAAAAGCCTATTGGTACTGATCAACAACTGTATGAATCCTCTGTTGATACACGAGATGTTGATTTCTGCACCTTTTAGATTCAGTACTTGTAACAGAGCTGTCTTGACAGTGATGGCTTGTGTGCTTAGGAGGTTGTACAGCTCAGTGCAGGCCATTGTCGTGAATGTGTTATTATGTACTTAGACCACAAACTAGCAATTACTTTGGCTTATGCAGTAATTATTTAGAGTAGGCATTGTTATTCAGTAAAGAGGAGTATCTCTGTTGAAGTCAGCCGACAGTAGCTGTAGCCAACACTGAAGTATATAACACAACTTATTAACTCTTCTAAGCACATAAGCCTTTTCAGTATTCTGTAGCTTAAGTGGGCTCAGCCCTGGTCCCTCCATATTATCATGGCTCAGCTCATTGTGACTTTGGCGTCTTTCTTTAGTGCAATTCTCAAAGATTATGGGAACAAATTAAAGTCCATTCTTTGTGTCTTTTGTGCAGGTATATCCAAGGTGCATCGTCTCCAAAGGACATGGTCATCATTGTGGATGTGTGAGTATCTTACTCCTCTGTCTCTCTCACTGCCTCCTCTTGCAACGTTTCCTCCTGGCTAGAGTGGAAGTCTCCTTCAAAGGGCGCTAGTGCCACCTGTTGGACTGAGAAAAGCCTAAAGTTGGAGGAAGGCCGATCACTGCTCATTTTCTCACCTTAAATTAAAAAAACAAAATGGCGTAACTGAAGTCTACTTTTATCACCATCTAAAACACACAGATGTGATTTTGAATGCATGCCCAAATATGGAGACAAAGGATCAGCACCTGCCTTGTCATAACTGAGCGTCTAAGTGCTTCATTGCCTCTTTTCTGCAGGAGTGGAAGTGTTAGCGGACTTACTCTGAAGTTGATGAAAACCTCGGTAAATGAGATGCTGGACACTCTATCAGATGACGACTATGTGAATGTGGCCAGGGTAAGGAGAAGCTTGCAGATGTTTGATGATGCAAATCACTTCTGAAAGCAACAATGACACAAATATTTGTTGTATTCATTAAGCAGGTGCTAATCAAGCAGGGAGTCAGTAAACGGCACAGTGTGCTCACACTGCTCCCAGTTGTTTGCTTGCAGTGGAAACACTGCACTTCCCTCATTATAGTGTATTTGCTTTTCCAGGACCACCGTTGTCCGTGTGGGATTGTGCCACTCTCTACTGATTACCAAGCTTTCTATTAGGAAGAATGTTTAGGGAACTATTAACGTTATCCTATATTGCAGGACAGATAACACACACACATACATACACACACACACACACACACACACACACACACACACACACACACACACACCGAGTCGGTCCACATGTTCAGTGTGGTGGCTCTGTTTGGAGACTTCCTTCAGTAATCCTTCATAATCCATTGCTCTTAGCCACTGTATGCCTCTAAATCCCGGCTCTAAGAGCAAGAAATGAGCATAGTAATCTGGGTGGGAACGCATCTGATTTTCACTCCTATAAAGAAAGTGAAGGCTTACAAAAGCTTGCTGTCGATTATTTGCAAACACAAAAGACATTAATAACCAAAAATTATCTGAAAATAATCATCAAACACTGTCTCCGGTGTCTCCATGCTTCAGTACACTTCTTTATGACAAACTGTGGCCTCACTTCTGTAATGGCAATATAATTAGTGTTAATAATACAGACTTTATTTCATAGGACTTTATTTATTATTTATCGTGGATAGTAGATAGTAGAACCCAGCTTGTTTTTTCTTAATCTTGTTTCACAGCTAGCTTTATTTCCTAACATTTTTAAGACACCAGAGATGTGATATTAAGAAGCGACACAGTGACGAATATTGAATATGTGGCTCTGAATACTTTTGTGTGTTTGATTTCTTTGTCTGACAATTTGAATACGACACAACACCAGCCCATGAGAAATGTCAGCTTTTCTCGCACATAATGTTTTACATCAATCTGTCCTGAAAATGTCAGTAGATTTTGAAGTTGACCTTCAAGAAGAAACAGCATTTGAAACCTGCTATTACAGACATTGCTGCTAATATTGTAATCATGCATAGGCACCGCACACAAGCAGGAAAATATACACCGCATGCACACAAACCTACACACAAACACGCGCACACACATAGTTTTAGACTAATTTGGTGGATGAGATGAGACAGATGATATTACCTTGGCTGGTTTTCTGTTCAGTGGTTTGCTCTGGTGTTTCAGGTGCACCTGTTCTTTGTGTGGAAAGTTGTAATTACCAGTGTTTACTGCCAGCCAGAGAGTAGCAGGGCAGCTTACATCTGCACACACCCACGTCTGCATCCTGCCGCCATGAACCACACACACACATATGATAGAGAAACCACACAGAAATACGCAGTCTTACAACAGACACAGATTCAGTATAAATATGCAGTATGCTCATGTGTGTCTTTGTATGTCCCCCTTTCAGTTCAATGAGAAAGCCGATGCTGTTGTTCCGTGCTTCAGGACTTTGGTCCAAGCCAATGTTCGTAACAAGAAGATCTTCAAGGAGGCCGTCATGCATATGCAAGCCAAAGGAACCACAGATTACAAGTCTGGCTTCACATTTGCCTTTGAACAGCTTCTCAATGTAAGCGCCAACAGGCTTTTCGAGGAAGGGCGATGCAAGGGTGTATGTTTGTCTGTGCCTCCCACCTGAAAGTCTTCAGCAACATGCTGGAACTATGTGACTAGCTCCAGCATGTTATTATATATCCTGTCAGGGTTACTGTCTAATCCAATTAATAAAAAAACTGCATTAACAGTGATAAAACAGTGCTGACAGGGAGTGGTCCAGGTTTGTATAAGACGTTTCCAGAGTTCTGTCATTGTCAAAGGTAGGTCTGACAATAACTGCTGTTGCGGTGGAGTCTCACTAACGTTTGCCGCAGCCAGCACAGTGGTGACGCCTGTCAGCAGCAGGCATCCACGTGCTCGCAACACAGGTGCTGCCTCAGCTCCGTATGCTGCTGTGTATTTTAAGAGGCTGCCACCCTAATGGGCTCTGATGGGATGATTGATGAGCGCAGCCCAGAGGAGATCAGCCACAGACACTTTATATTCCTCTGGTGGGCTTGGAGGCATAGAGCCAAGTGCCAGCTGCCCCCCCCCCCACCACCCCCGAACCCCCACCACCCCCCTTCCCTTGCCAGCAGAATGAGAAATAAAAAGGCCCCTTTAATCGCTGTCTGTGGCAGACTCACACCCATGATTGGTGGCAGAAGCACAATAAAAATATGTAATTGTAGCAATATTATTTATCTTTATTAGAATCTTGTCAAATTGACATGCCGCTGGCCTGCATATCAACGTGCAGGCAGGCGGGGAGGTTTGTTTCAAAGCTGAATTCTAAAAACTGGTGCCTTGCTATGAGCATATAGTGCTGAAATGCTCATGAAAGTGCTTCTGACACAATCAAATTTAACGCTAGAGTAATGTTGTATACTTCAAATTAAATCCTAAGATTATGATAATATGAGGAAGCCTATGCCTACCAACTAGGGAATGTGTAAATGAATGAAGAAAAACTCAAAGCTCAGATGGATTTATTGCAACAAAATGTGTGACAAAGAATAATAAAAGAATATTATGTGAAAATGATATATGGACAACGAATAATTTTTTATTTTTTACTTACATATCCATACACATTATTCTTTCTACTCATTATAGGATATATTAGAATACTACTCTTAAACACTGCAGGATTTCCAGGAAAGACATTAAACCCTCTCCATTCTATACTGGACATCTTCCAGGTTAACCAATTAGTATTAAATGAAAAACACAAAACACAACCATAACTGTACTCGCACACATATTTAAACATAAGGGACATTCTGTAATTGTATTAAGAAGCTACAAAATAATTAGCACAAATGTGGAAAACACTACTGCACACAGGAAATAGACACTATAAAAAAGATCACATATAGAATAATTCCATCTTCCAAACAACTCTCTAATCTGCTGAGCTGAGTATATGGGGTGGACCTACTAAGATCTCTACCATTGCATCTACCCCAATCTGGAGCTATTTTGAAAATGCCTTATAATACTTCTGGAAGCTGAAATGCAGTTTTAAATGATGTTCTAGCATTTTCCTCTTTTATCCTTGCATATTACCTAACCTGTCTCCCTGCCTCTTCCCCTCTCTTTCTTTGCTCCTCTCTCCTCCCTCCTCGCTCTTCATGTGCCACAGGAGAGCAGTGCCCCGAGGGCCAACTGCAATAAGATGATAATGATGTTTACAGATGGCGGGGAGGATCGTGCACAGGACATCTTTGAGAAGTACAACTGGCCCAACAAAACGGTGAGTCTATTCATCTACTCGCTCTGCCAGCCCAAGAGATCATGCATGTCCAGAAACTGTCTTAGCAGGCCCTCCCCATCTCCTAACATATTCTGCTGACATTGTCTCATTACTGCATAGGCAGTTGTTAGTTAGGCTGTCAAGACATGCCAAACCACTTCAATCTGTGCACATAACTCCAAGCTTTCTCCACTTCCATTTTAGCTGTTTTGATACTGGATTTTTCCTCTTGTGATTCATCTCTTTGACCTTTCTTCAACTCTCTCCCTCCTTCTATCTGTCTCTTTCTCTTTCTTGTCTCTTTTGTTGTTTCGCTGCTGGTGTTAACAGCTCTGACCTGCTGACTAATTAGCCACTTTATCACCAGAGCCTATAAAATTACAGCCCGTGGATACTCAGTTTGTGTCTTTGTTCCAGTCTTGCTGTCACTCCACACCCCTCCTTTCCCCATTTCACTGCCCCACCAATATTTATTCTGATATCCATTACTTTCCGGTTCCCTCATGACTGCTGCTGTCATATAGGAATAATCTGCAGTTTGACAACTCTCTCACTGCAGTCTTGTGTTGGAGACAGTTTTGTGAGTTCACTGGGAGGGTAATCTAACCATGCTCAAGATTTGTGCATTATAGTTTTCACATGACAGTAACCTTATTGTCATCCAGAAGGAGGTTTGCGTGGTGTTGTTTTTCTCTTGTAGCCACCTCTGCGGGAAGTTTGTTTTTATTCTGAGTGTTTCTTTTATCGTCTCTCACCATTTGTCTTTACTCTATCCAGGTTCGTGTGTTCACCTTCTCTGTTGGCCAGCATAATTATGATGTCACCCCTTTGCAATGGATAGCTTGTGCCAATAAAGGTAAGTGGATAAGGTGGTTCTGTCAAAGAACATGTTTGTATGTGAAATATAAAAGAGAAATATGACGCAGTAGGTTGAGTAGGCTTTCCGCAGAGCTGGTGAGATGTGGAGCACTCTGGTAAATGACGCTGTCTCAGGTCATTCTCAATCAGAAATGCAAAGCCTAGTCAAGCTTTACTATAAATTGATGGGTCGCATTTGTTCTTGGGAACATCAAAGCAGTACACAACAACACAGGTGTGGTTTGTTTATTGGTTTGCAGTGCATAATTTTGACCCTGTGGGCCCCTTTCCATAACATAGATATTAACTTAGATAGATTGTCAAGATTTAAAAGAAGAAGTCTGGGTCATCACAAAGTCACAACTGTTTAGATACTGGTACGAATAAATTAATAAATCCATACATTTTCTGCACTCTCTTATTCTGTTTAGGTACTTAAACTTACGTACCCTTAGTTACATTATAAATACAAGACTGACTTAACACCTCTTTTGGCTCACCTCTCACCTTGCTGAAGACATGGCTGTTGGGTGTGGTCAGCACACTTCTGACTGCACTTATCAGTGATGCTGGTTGTGGTCACAGGTGAAACACACTCAACATTTTCAACCAGAAAAGTACAGCCAAACACTACTTAGTTACTATTTAAAGCTGTAATTGGTAACTTTTTGTCATATGTATTTGCAAGAAACCACCACGGCTGAATGAAAACAACCAATTGGAGACAAGAGAGAGAGGTGATTGTTGAGTCTCATGCTTTAGAGATCGGGGAATGAAACTGAATAATCAACTATCTTTCACGGACATCTTTATAAAAGTTATCTACTGCAGCTTTAACTACTATGTAAATATTAATAGAATAAAATAAAATATTAAAATCTGCCGGCACCATTACAAGCTCATCATCTCCAAGATTTATCCGGGTGTCTGTCTTGACCTCATTTTATGTTCCAATCAATATTTTATAACTATAAAGCGGCCACAGACCCAAAAATTACCCAGCAAACCGGCAGCCCTGCTTCTGACAGACAGTCTGACAACCCACATGATTCAGCTGCTCTTCCTGTCAGCTACTTTGTCCGCATGAATCTCATCTTGACTCAGCTCCTTTAATCCCAACCTAACTCTGACTCTTGTGGCTGTGTTCAGTATTGATTTTTTTTAATCCACAACCCACTTTTCTTCCTCTGTTTTTTGGCTTGTTTTAATTTTGTTTCTCAGTGTTGCAGTTTAACTGAAGCTGCTCCTTTACGGGGCCTTCAGCTGTCTGTATGGAGCCTCGGCTAACTGCTGCTGCTGATTAGCTTATTGCCAATGGAGCCAAGTGCGTCAGAAGTATCTCCCCAGAAGTTGTTATTAATTAGCAGGAGGAGTCTGGTGGCAGGATGATTACCGTGCCATCTCCCTGTCAGACTGGGGAAAGTCCAGGATTACGCCGCTGTGCCAACATGCTCTTTGCTGTTCACCACTGTAGTGATTACCATGGTACTAAAGCCTATGCCAACATAAGACAATAGTGTTGACACACCAGCCTCAATGGAGCTGTCCTCTCATATCTTCAGTACTTATTACTCTTTGGTATCTCACTCCAACAGAGCCAGCTCTCTGACACTTCCACAGGCCCTAACCCTTCACCCATGACATATACACACTTGATAAACAGCAGTAACACACACACACACACACACACACACACACACACACACACACACACACACAAACACAATCATCTAGGCCGCTTGGAGATGCTAGCTGTTGTCTCACTTCAGTGCCATCTTAAGAAGAAAGTAACCTCTCTGTGACTCTGAGTACAATGAAACCATTTCTCCATGCTCTCATGCGATGTAACAAAAGCCCAAAACAGACGAGAGAGTTATCTTTAAAAAGAAAAAAGGTGAAATGGAGGATAAAAGTAGCAAATATGACACACTGCATTGGTGATCCTAATACTTTAACAAAAGTGCTGTTTATAATCCAAAACTAGAAATGAAATATCCCATAAATTCATGGTGTTCAAACATAATTTAATAACAATTTAATTACACCATGAAGTTTGTTGGAAGAGTTTATTGGGTAAACTTCTATCTTACTCATATTTGCATTAGGATATACTTATAATATCTACATCGTACTTAACCTACATAACAGTTACTTCAAGGCATAATATATGATGACATTTGAGGAAGGCTGACTTCTAATAGCACAGAGGCATTATGTAAACAAGTTTCACGTGGAAAATAGGTTATTGATTAAATTCATAATTGCCCCTCACACAGCTGATCTCTGTTGTTAACCTGCAGATCGACATCACAGTCTCACTTCTATAGTTATCACCTATATTATCCTGTCTTCATCTCTCGCCAAGCTTTGCCCTACAACGACAGATGACACCTCTTTGGTACTCTGCCAAAAGCACTGGGACAAACTACTACTCTGAACAAAACTATGACAAATAGCTGTGCCCTGCGTGTGTGTGTGTGTGTGTGTGTGTGTGTGTGTGTGTGTGAGAGAGACATAGATTGTGTGTGCAGAGATGTGTATGCACGTGCACGCGAGTGCCTAATATCTGCATGCTCGCATGTGCAAATGAATGAGACAGAGAACGCAAATCTTGACACAAACCACTGTAGCAAAGTGCATAATGTATCAAAATAATGAGAGTCATCTCTGCCTTTTAACATTCTGGGGATGCTGTCTCCATTTCGCGGCTCTTTGTATAAACACTCATGACTTTAATAACTTGGGGAGCGGCGTGGTTATTGACCCAGTCGGTCACTCTCCTCCATTCCTAATCAGCAGCAGCAGTGCCTGGGGCTCAGCATTCACAATGAGCCTCCACATTTACATCCTACAGCACATGAGTGTGGAGAGGTCAATGGCCACAAGCTCTGTCGTGCCTGCTTGGCACAACATCATCAGCTGGAGACGATAGCATTACATGTACCTAATAACATGGAAGAGATTAGACTCCAATCTATAAATGGATCACTTTTGTACACACTGTGACTCTTGAAAATGTAGACAGAATATGAGACATGCAGGCACGATGAAGCAGGCTGGATACAGCAGCTTTCTGTTGGAATAGTGTATTGATTCTCTTTTCTTAATCTTCAGGTTACTACTTTGAAATTCCATCGATTGGAGCCATCAGAATCAACACCCAGGTGAGATATGTGCAGTGCAGGTCACCCTGGTCGCTCACTCGGTTGAGTGCACCCCCCAACGTACTAAGGCTGCTGGGTTGGAGTCCAACCTGCAGCCCTTTGCTGCATGTTATCCTCTTTCTCCCCCCACTTTTGTGTCACTCTTCAGCTGCTCTATCAAATAAAGGCATTATAAAGTCCCCCAAAAAATTTTAGTGTGGACAAGCTTGTATACACCTTTGTGAATCCACAAAAAACAGCACTTTTAAGCAAGAAAGTAGTTCATTCTTCCTTCATGGTCTCTTTGATGATAATTATACAGATTGTAGATAGGCTTTTTATTCCATGACAAAGGGACAGAAGACGACACAGCTGGATGACTACATAAGGGAAGTGACAGAGTTGGAGATGGAGTGATAACAAATAGAGTTGTGGTCTTTCTATGCTAATGTTTGTGGACGCTCTGAGGAAAAGACTTTCTTTTCTATCTCTTTCTCTCTCACACACACACACACACACACACACACACACACACCCTCGGGTTCCTCACACACCCCGGACCTGCCACCCCCTACACTTGCTTGAGGCCCTCCAAGCTTCTAGAGGCCCTTGGGATAACCTCATTCCAGCTGTAGAAATTGACTCACGATATGTGGTGGGGGAGCTACTTGCTCACCCCTCCTCCCTTGCTCTCTCCCTTCCTATCTCCTACCCCAATTCCCTCCCATCTCCTCCTACCCACCACCACCACCCCGCCTCAGCCCCGGTGAGCGATCAGGCCCCAGAATATACTGTCAGCTGTTCCATTAACTCTGGCATATTTATATTCTGAAAACTGCCACTTACTCTAATAGGTTTTCTGAAGGTGGGTGACTACGGCTCTCTGTATAGGCCTAGAAGACACATTATTTAATCATACACTGCCCTTCAACATCAGACACTCATCGGATAGTCTCACTTGACTAAGATGGCAACTTTCAAATAACAGATGGACCACAGATGGCAAAATTATTATTATTCTTACCGTCCAGAGTCATGTGATCATGTAGGAAGGAAGAGTGGAATAGTTTTTAAAAAGACGTGGCACCTTCTTCTCTGTTTCTGCATGGTTGAGGCTTACTTCATCCATTCTTTCTTCTTTGTATAGAATCTCAGTGGAGTAACAATAACAGGCCAGGCTTTAGTTAGAATGTTTGTCTTTAGAGGGAACGTACTGATGAGTTTACTCTCTGCCGTCGTAGTTGTTACGGTACCCAGGGAGACAATAGCATTTAATCAACGTGTAGGGAGGCTATTGGAATTTGTATGGTTCCGGTTCCTTTGGACCACATATCTTCAGTTGCTGACTTTTTATGTTTCCTAGATCATTCTAGCCAGGCGGAAAATTTCCCCTATATCCCGTGAAAAGGTCTGGCTGTCATTGTCCTGATGGAATATCTCCCTGTGGCGCGTTAAACCGGACTTTTATTGAGCTAATAATAGAATAGGTTACGCCTGTCAGCACCTCACTGTTCAGGCGATGGAAAAACAAACGGTCGAAAGCATAATACTGAAATAGCTGCGTGCTTATACAGGGCGCCCCTTTTGTGCAATCGAGGACAGATACAAGGGTCAGAAACCTGTGATAATGGTTCCGTTTTTGCTGCAAACTGGATGGAAATTTGTCATCTTGTGAAAACGTCTAATGTTTTCCGAATTAACGTTCGGCCCCAAGAGAGAGCTGCTGCATTCCCACTGAGCCTGTTTTTACATTTGAATACAGTGTGTTGATACATAAAGGCATTTGGCATTACAACTCACATACTGCTGAGTAGGATACTAAAGAGGAAGTTGGCTTTTAGTAAGTGTTTGCAGAATTATACACAGTCGGTTTAATTAGAGAATCATTTTTCTGTCTCTGGTCTTTATAATAACAAGACACTGAAGGCTTGCAGTGCGATCGTCCCATCCCCGGCAGGCTTCTTTTCCCTCTAAACTGTGCAACCGTTTCATATGTCATGAGGTCACTCACTCAATAATTTTACCAAATTACACACCATCTCCAAAATGACAAAGATCAATAGGGTGTTTATAAAAAAAAAAAAACACACATCTCAGCTGTTGTGAGAGGAAGCTCCAGAGAACAAGAGAATACAGTGAATTTGATGTATTACTAGTAGACTTAACCCCTCACCTCTATTCACCATCGCTGTGGGACATTCTCACAGTGCCGGCGATGACAGTAAAGCCTCTGGGAGAATAGCCTGTTTGCACGTTGTGCCATTGACACCCTTAATGTGTTTTTAATAGCTCCTTCATAATGATGAAAAACGGCCTTGAGTGTCTCAGGACTGGAGGCTTTATGGCTTGGCAGGACCGGGATGCTGCTGCTTGTGGCCCACTGGTTTATGTGGTGACAGAGAGGAGGTCGGTCAGGGTCTTATAGTTTTATGACAGATGAACGTTGGACGGCATTCTGCTTTTAACACCTGTACATGACAAGCACTATAAACGTCTGTTTGATTATGTGTGTTTTTGCTGCTGCAGGAGTACCTGGATGTTCTGGGTCGTCCCATGGTGCTGGCTGGTCCCAGAGCCAAGCAGGTGCAGTGGACCAACGTCTACCAGGATGCTCTGGTGAGTGAGAACTTTAAAGGAAGTTAGAAGTGCGAAGTCTTATAGGAAGCATGGTTTGTTTCTGCAGACTAATGCAACTTTCTAATCCTATGTTTAATTATTTACTCCAATTGCTAGTTTTGATGTGTAAATCATTAGTGATTGTTAGGATAGAAGATATTTGGGCAAGTTCAGGTCACAACCTATTAAATTTGTCCAAATAAAAGCACTAAAAAGTTTCTGCTGCACTGAACTACTACTTTAAGACAAAATTGTAATATCCAATAGTAGTTTTGGTGTCACAACCTTTCAATCTCTACAGTTTCACTTTGTATCATTAAACATTGCAGCTTCTTGTGTTTCATGTTTTGGGTTTTCAATATTGCAATATGCAAAGATCATTTTAATTATTTTTTAACTGGATTTCTCAAATGTTTTATCAGGGTTTGGGCCTTGTCATCACTGGGACAATGCCAGTCTTCAACCTCACCGCTGATACTGTAAGCTCTAAGGTAATTACAACACTGCAATGCAAGATGTGGATCTTAAAATAGCTCTACTTTTTTTTCACAGCATACTGCGTGAGTCATACCACCACTCATCCTTTGTGTTAATGAGTCTTAGCCTTTATTATTATACAATATTGTTATTGTCGTGTGGTTAAAGCTACATATGTAGCTAAGGCTATTTAAACAGAAACAGGAGCTGGAGCAGCAGGAAGGTTTCAGGTTTTATTTTGCGTCTCTTTGCTGTTGTTGACCACCATCAGTCATTTTATAATGGCGTCCAACCAGCTGCTGCTCTTCTAGGCAACATCTCCCCCCAGAGGTGACAACAGACATCACAACCTCCCATCTGTAGTATCTGTTATCATCCATAGAGCACGCATCCACCAGTATCCATGACCAAAGTATTTACTATTTGAGCTTATCACACAGACTTAAAGCAGTGATGCTGCCGCAAACTGACTCAGTTTAAGATAGACTCTAAAAATATGGACTAATCAGATTGCACACAAAGATGTTTTTAGGAGATCTCTCACAATCTCACAGCACAGCTACCAGCTCTCTGTGATTCTCCGATACCGGTGGGTTTGTATATAAAATGTTATAATTACTTTATATGTTTTTCCAACAGAACCAGCTCATCCTCGGAGTCATGGGAGTGGACATTGCAATCAACGAAATCAAAAGGAAGACACCTACATACAGAGTGAGCACGTTGTACACTCAATGTCTCTCTCATGTCACTTTCATATCGATGATTATTCAATCACATATGCATTCACTCTTTTTCCTGTGCAGCTCGGAGCCAATGGCTACACCTTTGCCATCGACCCAAATGGCTATGTGCTGCTACATCCCAACCTGCGACCCAAAGTAGGTCCAACTATGAGCAGGGCGCCCTGCATCTAAGGAGTTTACATGCTTTCGGATTCTGAAGCTAAATTTGGATGTTGCTCCTGCTGACTGACATTAACCCTCCCCCTCCATCTTCCCCTGCTTTCTCCCTTTGTTCAGATCATTAACTTCAGGGAGCCCGTCACTCTGGACTTCCTGGATGCAGAGCTGGAAGACAGCAACAAGGAGGAGGTAAAAAAAAAAAACTACCTCTTTAAAAGCATCATCATTACTATCAGCTCCTGTATTTAATAAAGCTTTCATTTAATTGTTTTATTTTTTCGCTTTCTAATGTATCCGTATGCCTTCTCACACTGCAGCATCACTCCCTCACTCTCTTACTCGCTTTTCAGATCCGTCGACAGATGATTGATGGCAAATCAGGGCAAAAGAAAATCAAGACGCTCATTAAGTCAGTTGATGAGGCAAGTCATCAATATATGAGACTCAATCATGATCCAAAGTAGCACCTTCCTGAATGGTGTTGTGATGAATTTGAATCACTCAGTATGTTTAGGATCTGCTGTTTCCCTCCAATTACGGGAAGAGACGTGTGCTGAGGATGCGTCACTGTGTTACTTATCAGTCTTTTTGTGGTTGACAACAGAGGTACATCGACGAGGCCATGCGGACGTACACATGGACGCCTGTTGACGGAACAGATTACAGGTAAGTTTAAAATCCAAACATAGATCACCTGACCTCAAACCAAAAGATTGCACAACTTGAACCTGTAAGTGAAGTCCAACTTATGATTTGTTTTTTATTTGTCCACTTTGAGTCTCAGATTTTACAGTTGTAGAGCTGTAACTCATCAACCAGCTGTGTTTGTTAACTTTAGCTACCATTATCACACATTTGGAGTAGACTAAACCTATCACAGAATAAAGGCAACTTCTCATTTGCCTTCTGTATTTGCATTCAATAATTCATCTGAATCATCCAAATTAAAGAACTCTTTTCTTTCTCTCATAAAAATCTTTAACAGTACTCTAAGCACAAATTAATTGCCTAGTTTATTCATCTCCAAACTTGGTTGAACATTGGAGGTTGCATCATAATGACATTTCCTCCCGGCAACACTTTACAAATTACAGTTTATGATATTCAATACAAATGCCTGATGTGTGTTTTTTTTTATTACATCTGCTGGCAGCGTGCCTGGTCTGGGCTCAGTCCATATGAGGCTTTCTCTGCACAATTCTATTAATATTCAAGTCTAAAGGGAAATTCCAGTGTATTTAACAATCCTCATGTGTTACTGTTGTGGCCTGTAAATCTAACTCTAACCAGATATTCAAAGCTCTACTCTGCCATTCATCCTACATTTAGAATTTAGGGCAGCACATGAGACTTTGTTTGAATGTTTCTTTAAATCTAAATTAGCTTTATATTATAGATAGTCGACTGTAGCTGTGGCTCAGTCAGAATCCGATACTGTCACAACTTGATTTTGTATGTCTTCCTATTAATCCTCTTACTGAGTTATATTTTAGCTTTGTGTGGAACCACAGATTAAGAGATGCGACATGTATTTCTGTTTTTTTTTTCTTTAATTTGGAACATCTGTTTGAAACAGAAACTAAAAACTAAAAGACTGCTTAGATAAATATTTTTATATATTAACGATTTATCAAATAGCTAAATGTATTTTAAAAGGCGCCTTTCTACTGACAAACTCACCGCTGCAGTTCCTCTCAGCTCTAGAGAAGTTTATCGCATCTTTCAGCTCATTGTGTTGCTTTTCTCAAAGTTGCTTTTTTAGTTAATTTTCTCGTCAGCGTCGTTTCTAGACACGGACGGCTGTTTTCAGAAAGAAGTTCTGTTAAACCCATTGTGTGCAGACAGAGTTATCGGCGAGCTGGGAATAAAAGTATTGGACTTTGCTGGGTTTGTGTGGGCAGAAACAGTGCTGCTGTTAGTCCATATCTGCTGGATGTGTGAATAGGCAACTGTCGGCTATCATGTATGTTCACATATCATTGTATCAATTTAAAATATGGTGTGTTTAAAAAACATTGCAAATACCAAACATGTTGGATGTAGTACAGGGTGGCGCTCGCTACAAATACAGCTGCTTTGCTTGGGAACAGTCAGGGGCTGACCTCCGCACTGCAGGGTGGCATCAGGGACCTGCCAGAGAGGTGTATTCTGACGTTTTAATTTGAGCCCATGTGGGACTGTGAATTGGGGACTTGAAAAACAGCTTCTTTAGTACTGACTTTGTGATTTCACTAGTGAGCTGAACTACTGAACTAAAAAGAATAACCCAGAATGTGATCACAGATTTTTAATGGTCCTGCCTCTCTGCCTGTCCTATTAAATGAAACTGCCTTTCTCTCCAGAACTAATAGCCCATCAGTTTATACATTTCTTAAAGGTACAATGTGTTAAGTTATCATTACATTCATTGTTCTTTTGATTGTTCCTTTAAGGTCTAACGAATATAGTTAATATCTTTGTTCAATGTAGGTTTAAATCATTAGATTTAAACCTACATTGTTAATATCTGTGTTTACGTGCTAGAAGTCTTCCTCTTCACAGCCTCTCTGCGTTTCTCTGCACATTACTGCCACCTGACAATCAGTGGAGGTATATGAAACCATTGGCAGTAATGTGCTTCAAAAGCTCTAAAGAGTCCCTTTAACATTGTTCCCGCACCAGCTTCAACATCTGGTGTCAGAAAGACGTCTCACATTAGAGAAGTAATGACACCATTTGATGGCCCATTTTGAACTAGTTGTGCCGACTGTAAGTGAGCAGCTGTGTGTGTTTGTATGTTGGAGAGTTTTAATATGCATTCATTACATGTTCCTGACTTTCTGCGTCTGCCTCGTTACCTCAGTCTAGGGTTGGTACTTCCCACATATAGTGAGAACCACATCAAGGCCAACCTGAGCGACCAGATCCTTCAGGTGCAGTGTAAGTACCTGGGAATACCCAGCATCCTTCGCTCTCTCTGTCTCTCTCCTTCTCTTTCTCTCTTCCCACTCTTCCCTCCTCCTCTCTCTCTCTCTCTCTCTCTCTCTCTCTCTCTCTCTCTCTCTCTCTCTCTCTCTCTCTCCCAAATATGACCTTATTCTGTTATTCAGTCCTTTGTCCTGGGTCTTCAACATCATCAATAGGGAGTGTCCAAGCGGAGTCGCCCGCCCCGCCCCCCCTACCCCTCTCCCCCCCTTCTCCCCCTCCCCCTCTCTACGCTCTCTGATAGGCAGGATCATACCTGAGTCCCCCGACTCCTCTACTGCCCCCTGTTCCCTCCTGTCTTCATGCTGTGCTGTAAAATGGTGATGTTTTTTCTTCACACTGGCTGAAGAAAAAAATAACTGAACTGACAGAAAGGTGAAAGCTGTGGTTTTACTGTGTTACTCAGGTGAAAATAATGGTGACCTTTGTGCTATTATTTTTTTTGCCAAATGCTCTCGCCTCTTCTCCACCAAGTAATGATTCTGAAGCATCTGTGTTCAAAGTATTTGATGTTCTGAAAAACTGTGAAAACACGCATGCTTTTCACTCCTTATGATGAGTTTTATGATTTTGGGAATTTTCCTTCTGTTATGTGTGTGATTTTGTTTTTCAGTTGTTTTTCAGTTTTTTGTTTTTTTTGTTGGATTGTGTGAGATGTTTCTCAGCTTTGGAATCATTCAGTAGATAAACTCCCACACGGCCCAGGATAAGGGCTTGCCAAATGTGGGAGTTTGGGTTTTTGTGGGTCTGAATGGGGACACATGTTGTCTCTCTCATTCTTTCTTGTCCAGACCCTGTTACTCCCCTCTTTTCCTGTTTCATTTGATTTTTTTTCCTTTCCGTTCAACCATGGTTTATCTCTCACAGTTACTGGTTTTGTCTTTACTGTTTTCCTTTCCTGGTTTTCCCAGTTTTTTCCTTTCCTTTCTTTGGTTTTCCGTTCCCTCGTTTGCTCTTGCAAATAAGATGTTTGCTCTTCATTTCTTTTTCTCTCTTGTCTTGTTTGACTTAAATTGGTTTCTTTCTTTCAAGAAAACAATATTTTTATTCAAACAGTAATTGAATAAAATATTGTCTGTGATCCCCCCCTTCCCACCCGATCCCCTGTTTCTTTTCTTGCTCACTCCTTCTCTGATGGATCCACACAGTGTCATACACCAAGGGCAAGTATACTCCATATTGGTCCACGTTCCCTACCTTTATTTCCTACTCCCTACCGCTGCCTCCTTCCCACACCTCTCGTCCTGAACCTCTTCCTGCTGCTCCCCCCTTCCCTCCTCCTTCCCTCACCTGTCCCAGCCTGCTTGCCTCTGTTCCTGCCCGTCTTGCCTTCAGGACTTCCTCCCCTTTTTACTCTTTTTCCTTCTCCTCTTCCTCCTTTTATCCCTCCTTCTCCTCTTCACCCTCTTGCTGCAGCTCAGATCCCACATCTCTCTCACGATGGCTCCTTCGGTCCCCCAACCTCACCCTCCTTCTCACGTATCCACTGCTCCAGAAGCAAAAACAAAACACACAAAAAAAACGCCTACTGCACCCAAGGAAGACAGATACTCATGTTCTATGTTAAAAACTTGTGTTTTGTCCTCCCTCCTAATCCTTTTCCTTCTGTGGATAGCTCAAAATGGGTTGTGTCTGCCTCCTTTCTCTTTCTCTCTTTGTCTCATTTCCTTCTCATTTTCTTTGACCATATTTCTCTCTTTTCCTCATCTTCCTTCTCCATTTCTCTTTCACCCTCTTGTCTCTATCTCTCTCTCTCTCTTTCTGTCTTTTTCTTACAGTGTCATTAGTTAATAAATGTCTTAACTAATTCTCACACTAGGGCTCAAGTATCGACAGACATTTAATTTAATTTTAAAAACTCCCTCTTATTAGTGCATTAGCTAGATCAGTTTAGTGCACATTGAGCTCTTTGTTCAGTAAAATATTTCTAATTGTTTAATTGTTTATTGTAATTGTATTGTAATTTTCATAATGTAGGAAGGTAAAAACACTAATCTGAAGCTTTGATAACATATTCATATCATGTAAGTACTGCACTTTATTTACAGTAGAGTAAATAGGGATCTCTTGTGGTCATAATATTTTAACGTAGCTAAACTTCATTGATCTCCATATTAAAAAAAACATGTATTTAGCATTTGTTAGCTTCCCCAGTATCTCGTCTATAGCTGGAAACGTTGCAGCCTGCAGACTGACCCTTCAGGGCTGAGCTGTATCCTGCCCACCCAGGTCCTCCCATGTTGTCAGGTGTCAGGGTGCCGCTCGGCGCAGCGCCTGACTCCTGTGTCGTCCCTCTGTACTCCCTGTCTCCATCAGCTTGTCTCCCTCCCTCCTCACCCCTCAGACTGCCAGGGGCACGGCACAACACTTCCTCAGTAAACCCGACCCCGGATGTGCACGGCATTGTGGGCGGAAAACTACCTGGGCACTCTATTTTAGCTCTAAAAATGAAACCTTTCATTCCTCCGCTGTACACAGTTACAGGTCGTGAAATAATGAGAAGATAACATGTTGGATTCGTCGCAGACTCACCTGTTGAGGCTTTAATGATGGTTGATATTTTGTGTTGTTCTGTCTGTGATAGATGAAGTTGCCCTTCGACATGCCCTTCACAATGCAATGCATTTCCTCTGATTATGTGTCTCTCTGAGCCCTCTCCCCTGCCAGTCTGAGGGTTGACCACTTCCATCAGGACCTTCACCCACCTCCCCCTGCAATAGTTGGCCATGTTGATGCCTGCCTGATCTTAAAGCACTCATTGTGTTGAATCTGTCTGAGAACTTGCTTCCTGACACATCACGTCTCGCAAGTCAGTTCTCAGACTTCCAAAATATGATAGCTTGAAACCAAATGAATCGGATAACGTTTGTTGGCAAAGTGATGAACAAAAAGAGAAAAGAAAAGAAGGTGTGAGTGCTTGTGAAACTTAAGCTGTCGTCCATTGAGAGTCAGGTTCTATTTTAGGCACCATATTGGCTAACGCTAGTGTTCCCATGATACCTCAGTGTTGCTATGGTAAACTCCCTCCTGCGTCCCTACATCTCTGAAGAACAGCTGCTGTTTACCCACAACTCCCCACTGCTCTGCCCACTGCTCTTCCCGGATAATCTTCCCCTTTCTGTTGCAGATTTTGAATCACTGCTGCCAAACAGTTTTGAGTCTGAAGGACATGTATTCATTGCTCCCAGGTAGCCCTGTGTGTGTGAATGCTTGCTGTCGTTGATGGTCATCAGTGTTTGGAGTTGTCTTGTTTCTTTTGTGTTGTTGAGTTGCACTGTGTGGAAGTGGTTGGTTTCATTCATTAATTTCTCATTATGAGTGGTGTGTTCATTTATAGTGACAGATTTGAGGAAAACATGAAATTCATCATAACCGTATATGATATTTTTTATTTTTTTATTTTTTTTAATGTACACATCAAATCTTCTTTGCATGCTGTTTCATATTTGTGCTACACAAATACATTTGGGGGATTATTGGTTTGGTTGTACAATGTAATACGTTGTAAATGTTAAATGTGTAACTAGGAGAAGAGCAGCAGTATGTGTGAAAACTGAAATCCTCTTTGCATGTGCTGTTTTGTTATCAAGACTTCATGCCTCCAGCTGCAGCCTGAATTCTGAAACACACTGATAAAATCACTCTTTCACTGTGATGCCTGTCCACGTTTTGTTTTGATCGACAGCCATCTCAGCATATTGGAATTTAAGCTTTAAGACACCGCATGCTGCACACGATACCGCTGAGTGACATGTATATTCATGCATCCCCACTTTGTGTTGTGTGTCCGTCTGTAAAGGACAAATAAGGCAGAGGGTTAATGTTGCATGAACATGTTTGTTTTTACCTTCTTTGTCTGAGTTTAAATGTCTTGTCTTGTTCCTCAGGGAGTACTGCAATGATCTGGAACTGTCCAACAACAACACCGAGTTCCTGCTCAACTTCATTGCCCTCATGGAGAAGGTGACACCGGACTCCAAACAATGTGAGTTTAATTTCCTCTCAATTAGAATTTCATTTGGTTTAAATGAGCTAATTCAAGAATGACTTATTGGTTGAGGCTGGTTAATATTAGATATGTTTCTTATTGTCAACAAATCCCACAAAAAAACATGAAAAACCAACAATGAATTTATCCTACTAGTGTCGTCCGTATAGCCAAAGCCTGATAGCTTATTTCTCTGTGCCATAGAGCTCTGTTGCACTGGGTGACACGTTTACTGTAGTTTACTTTGAGTCAATCCCACATACACCACCCTGCTGTAAATACTCACCAAATGTGTATTAATCTGCAGCTGAGAAAAAAACCTCACTGTTATACGAAATCACTTAGCCTTTAAAAACAAATGAAACTGTTTATTTGTGATCCATTTTTAAATATTTACATCTTCAGCAGGAACGAAAGGTCTTCAGTGCCACAGACCAAAGAAGTCAGAAAGTGTTACGAGACTAATGCATGTTGGGTTTTTTTCATGGGATTTGTTGATAATAAGAAAAATAAAGAGTAATACCAGCCTTATCCTTTAAAAATTTAAATCCTTAAGAAAAATAGTGCAAAGATACATCCACAAACATGACTGATTATGAGTATTATCAGAGCTGGAGAGCAAAATGATAATAATCAGGGTCCATCACCAGCAAAAATGGGGGTATTTCACCATCTGTACCAACGCCAAGATTGCACATATTTAGTAGAGCAATTGGTGAAACTGGTTAATGTGCTCTAAAATCTGATATAAAATTATATTTTTATTTCTTTAATTAGCTTTTTCTGGAAGATGCAATGTGTTGAGGGCAGAGAAATCTACATCTCCTGTAGTTATTCTTTATTTAATCTTGTTTAGGCGACAATTTGCTCCTCCATAACCTGATTCTGGACACTGGCATCATCAGGCAGCTGGTCGAGAAAGTGTGGAAGAATAAAGACTTGAATACGTGAGTACGATTAGCCGATACTGAAGGAACTGCATCTTTGGATTTGACTCTGTATCAGATATAGTTGTGATTTCTGTCTCTTTTCCCCATCCTGACATTTAGATATGGCTTTCTGGCCGTGTTTGCCGCAACAGACGGAGGCGTCACAAGAGTGTTTCCGAACAAGTAAGTGCACTCGTCATCAAAGGCTGTGTGCCTGGACTGCAGCTGCTCTGTAGTTCTGTTATGTTTCTCACTTTATTCTCTTTTTAAAGTAAATGTTTCATGAACAGATAGTGTAGCAGCAGGCTTGTGCATCAGAGATTTACAGCTTCAGTGTCTGTGCTCTTAAATCTCAGGGCTTCAGAAACCTGGGAGGAAGACCCTGAGCCGTTTAATGCCAGCTATTACCGCCGCAGTCTCGACAACAAGGGCTACATCTTCCGAGCGCCTTATCGAACAGGTGAATGATGCTTTCAGTCTTAGGTTGTATATCTCACGCTGAGCCTCGTAATGTGTTGTGGCTCTTTGTTTCTAACCCCCCCTCCTGGCTTGTTTGTCTTATTTGTTTCCCTCTTTAAGCCAGGGACGAGCTGCTGAACCCAGAGAACGACACCATAGGGATCCTGGTCAGCACGGCTGTGGAGATCACAGTGGGGGGGAAGACCATCAAACCTGCAGGTGGGCTCAAGCTCTGAAAGAAGACACAAAATCCTTATGATGATAGATTAAACAAAATGTTTCAGAGCCAGGCACAGATAATTACATGTCTTTGTATTTATTGTCACTGTGTCTGGACATGTCCGTGCTCTGCATCTATTCATTTGGCCTTTTGTGTGCATCTGGCTTTTATTTTATTTATTTTCTTTGTGAAACTCTCCCTAACTTCTCTCTTTCTCTCAGTGGTTGGAGTGAAACTAGACCTTGAAGCCTGGACAGATAAGTTCAAGATTCTTGCCAGCAACCACACAGATGGCCGTCAAGGCTCAAATACGGTAATATGATACACATGAAAAGTATATTATATCTAAGCCTCAGTCTTCTAGTCTAGTCTTCAAGTTTCTAAGATGCTAACTTTGTTCTATGTGACAGTGTGGACCAAACAGGGGCTGTGAAATGGACTGCGAAGCCAACAGTGATGTAAATATTCCTGCAATTATTTTTAAGAGGTTCCTGTATTAAGCCTTATCTACTGTATCGTATTGCTGTACATTTTGTGCATCTAATTAACAGCCCACGTTTGCCTGTGTGTGCAGGATCTCCTGTGTTATTTAATAGACGACGGTGCGTTCCTAATCATGTCTAATCAGAAGGAGGACTGGAACAAGGTGAAGTTAATAATTACATTTTTCACTCTGACCGCAGTTCCTCGCTTATCTTTACACTCAGCTTGACCGGTGCGTCTTTTTCTCTGTAGGTGGGAATGTTCTTCAGTGATGTCGATCCTTACTTGATGCACGCTCTCTACAACAACTCCTTCTACAACCGCAAGCAGTCATTCGACTACCAGTCTGTGTGTGAACGAGTGCCCAACAGTGAAGCCGGAGCTGCACCCAGAGGAGTGTTTGTGGTAAGAACATAAAGATGCAATACATTTGAATGGTAGACCACATTGATAATGCGCTGAATTAATGGCATACAGAGAGACTGACGGATGTGATTCAGGTGATATGACGTATATATTGTTCTCACTCTTTTCGTCTGGGTCTGCTGCAGCCAACAATTGCAGATTTTGTAAACCTGGCTTGGTGGACGTCAGCAGCTGCATGGTGAGAGTCCTCAAGCTCAAATGAAGAAAAAACACACATGCTGCACCATTCACTGCAATTTACATTTCTCTAACTTATTTTATTACATATTTTATTCTCACCTCCTGTCTTCACAGGTCCTTGTTCCAACAGTTTATATATGGACTGGCTTACCATAGTTGGTTCGCCACAGGTTGGTGCAAACATGATTCATTCCACCATTAAATGTTAAATGTTTGTGTTTTACACGTCTGCATGTAAGTTTAAACGGGGTTTCTGCAGGTTTCAACAGGTTCACTTTTTAAGACCATTGTGAATGCAATTTCAGACCTTTTTTACGTCGTCATTGGAAATGTCGGTTTATGTTTTTTATCAAAAACACATTTAAAAGCAAGACTGAAATATCCAACTTTATAAAAGTTATATTAAGTCCATGAATCCAAACAATTTTTAAGACCTGTCAAAATCATATTTAAGCCTAAAATTCAGATTGTTGGATTTTAGACTTTTTAAGACACCTTGCTTAATGGAACCGGGAAATAAACCTATTTCATTTTGAAAGCTCAATACCTCTCTGATCTGTCTATCTATGAAGTTAGAGCAAGGATTGGACGATGGGGGACTGTGCTAAGCTAGGCTATGCACATGCTAGCACAGTTAGCCTGGCTCCAAAAAGTCAGAACATACCTACAAACACCTGTAAAGCTCAGTATAGAGTATAAATCTTTTCATCTCACTCTCAGAATGAGGAGGATTAAGTGTGTGAACTATTTCTGAGCACTTAAAACCAAAATGTTGCTACGAGCCAAGACCCTTAAAGTGGTTAAATAAATGAAAGTGCAGTTGTCTCATGAAATGTGTCTGTTGTCCTTCCAGTGCTCAAACTGTAGCGAAGAGTCACATCGTGTTTAATCCCATTTTTAGAATCAGATCTTAAAGTAAATAAGTGTAACTCTTATGTGTTTGTGCTCTGGTGACGCTGCAGATGAGGTGGATGCAGAAGGATTCGACCCCAAAGAGCGGAGTTGTGTAATGATCCAGACCCAGTACTACTTAAGTAATCTCAGCAGCTCCTACAACATACTGCAAGACTGTGGCAACTGCTCCAGGTCTGTACACAAGATAAAATACACGCAAACACGTAAACACACACACACACACACACACACACACACACACACACACACACACACACACACCACAAAGAGTCATACTGTGACAGGGGCACAGTTAGCATGACGGATTCATCTTTCTGTTGGAGCTAATAAACTCTGCTGATGATTAAAGCGTATCAGCTTTAATGAAACGGTCACATCATTGGCTAAATGAGCCTTATAAGACTCTCTCATGAATCTTGCTGATCCATTAGCAAATGAGCCTGTGATATAAGCGAGCAGAGGAGGGGGGGGTTGCTGACAGACTTGTCTCTCTCTGCAGGCTGATTCATGCCAAGAGGATAAACAACACCAACTTGCTGTTTGTGGTGGCAGAGAAGATGCCATGCAACACCTGCGAGATAGAGAAGTTTTCCCAGGAGGAGGAGGAGTGTATCCTTTTTCTCATTGTACACCAGCTGGCAGCGAAGAAAACACACTCTCTAATCGATTGATTCTATCTCCTTATCAAACGTACCTGCGGAAACACAGATGTTTCACATTCATTTCAAGGTTATTTTTATCGCGATGGCGTGAATTATGACCAGTTTTTTTACTTCTGTAGGACTGCGTGAGGAATCGGTGTGTGTGTGTGTGGGCGGATGATGAAACACTGAACAAAAGCAGAAATTTAATTTAATTTTCCTTAATTGAGTCAATTTTCAGTCAAGGAGGAGAATCCATGTGAAGAAATGACTGTGGCACGCTATCGAAAAGGACCCTCCACCTGCTTTGACAATAACATCTCTGTAAGAGTTTCAGACACATTATCGATAAGCAGAGTTAAAAATTATTTTATTTTTTAAAAATTAAAATAAAAACAAACAGGCAGTTTAGCATTCACTCACTGTGAGCTGGTAACTATAATGTTCATCGAATAGATTCTGATAAAATTCACAAACTGGTGAGGTATGAATTGTGAATAAGAATCGTTAAAGCAAAAGTTCAGATCCAATCATGAGTAAGCTTTAAGTAAAACTAAAACTTTAGTTTGATTTAAACGTGCAAAGAGTTTGATTTCATGTCAAACAAAACAGTGAAACACAGTTCATATTGGAATATTATCTATATTGTCTTATACTGTAAAAATAATATTGGAAACTATCATTATTCATTTAATGGTAAAGGATTTCAGCATTGTGTCAACTGTATTCTTTATCTGTAAGAGAAGTGTTAGATATTTTAGGAAATGTCAAGGGTTCGATGGAGTCTTGTCATCACAGTGAGGTTGCCAGGCAACCAGCAGAGACTCTCTGGTAAAGTCACTGGTTCCAGCCGAGATAAAGGCTGTGTCCTAAATTACTCCCTATTTACTATATAGTGCACTGCATTTACTGTCTGCCATCTTATTTTACTGTCCGAATGGCATTTACACAATTACTATCTGCTATCAATCCGACCACTGTGTGTGTCTCTACACCTGTCAGTGATGATGCAAAATTATGATTATTAACGAACTCTCAATTTACTGCTCACTGTTGAATAAACTGTTAAAGTAAACTATTATAAACTAGTACTGAACTAGGGGAGCACTTTAGTTTTTGTAAAGATTAAACAAGCAAGATATCAGAGGTTACTTAGTGAGCTTTAGGTTGACAGATTTTGTTACCATTGATCAGAACCAGGACTGCCGTTTCCTGCTGTTTTCAATCTTTATGCTGAGCTAACCAGCTGCTGACTGTAGCTCCATGAGTGGTATCAACATTCTCATCAAACTCTTGACAAGAAAGCAGATCATTAGCCTGTAGTATTATATATCCTGTGTACTGGATGTGTACTCACATCTACTATCTTCCCCTCTGCAGGAGAACACGTCAGACTGTGGACGAGGCCACTCCTTCCGTCCGTCCCTCTACACCTTACTGCTCATTCAGCTGCTTCTGCTTTATCCTGCCGTCAGCCCCCACATTCACTCTCTATTACATTAATTCCATTTTCCCCCATTTATCCTCCTTTTAGCCCTCCCAAGCTTCTTTCCCAACCTAAAAACCCTCCAACCCTCCTCCCCGCCTCCATGCCCCTAAGCCTCCCTCTCCCCCCCGATATAGTCATAGGTAATAATGGGACTTCCCATCACGGCAAGTTGGAAGCCCTGAGTGCCGTGCTACCCAGCTCGCTTCAGTTCTTGTCGCTTAGTGACAACTGCCGGACGTTCGTGTCCTTGGCCAGTTAACCTTCATCTGCAGGAGGAGCGGGTGGTCCCGGACCACCTGGATCATAAGAGGCAACGTCAGAAAAAAAGAAAACAAATCCCCCGCCCCCCCTCCACAACCACCCCGCCGCCTCGACCATCCAGAGAAGGCAGGGGAAAGAGGACAGAGTCAATGTCTTCGTCACAGACCTCCCGCCTCACACAGACTGGAGAGTTGAGGTTGTCTGTCGGCCTTCGCCTCTGTCTGTCTGTCAGACAGACAGCGGGACTCCTCCTCCTCCTTCTCTCCTCCATTTCAGAGTCTCGCTGTGGACCATTCAGCCAGTTATAGCCACCATAAAAGAAAATAACAGAAAAAAAAGAACTGTCAAGTATACAAAATGTCAAGTATAAACTGCTGAAGTGATGAGTATTCCAAACATTACAGTATATTTAGTTTTTAATTTGAAAAGGAAGTCGTTAGGTGTTGAAACTTAAAAAGACATGAATTAATTTATGCACTATATCTACTTGCCAAAATGAGATAGACTTTCATGTGGTCTTATTTTTATAGCCAAAACAGGAGGAGGAAATGGCTTCTGATTTAGATTTAGGATAAACCACGAGAGGAAGAGGAGACACAGAAACTGAATGCTGATTCATTTTGTGCTGTGCCTAATGACAGATTAATGCTTTTCAAAAGACGTCCACTTGGGGATTATTGTAATTACATGATGGTAATCACATTTCTTGAAGTACTTTCCTCTTATATTTATATTTAAGGCTCCATGCTATCTGACTTAGACACTAGTGACAGCTGTCAAATATGAATCAGCGTTCGGATGCTGCAGATTTGGAGCATCGTCGATGTCGTGTAGTGTTCTCCTTTAGGATCAATCGACCATTCTGACCTCTGGTTTGGACCGGTGTTAAAAAAGAAACCCCTGTGCTCTCTGAGGCGAAAGCTCACCTCTGCCAATCCTCATGAGGCTTCTCCAGTAACCTCTACTAACGCTCCTAATCACGATTTGTAAATGTGCTTTACTTCTGTTCACACAACAGACACACCAAGATCTCTGCCTCATGACGTCTCATAGTTGTTCCAGGTGGGCTTTTTCTCTCTTTTTTTTTTGGTTTTTTGTTTTTCTTTTTGTGGGGCTTGTATTACCTTTGACTGATGCTGTTCAAACTTCAAAACCATTCGCTGCTGGGGGATAGGGGCTTATCAACATTTCCAACAAAAGTGCAGAAGAGGCAACTAAATATGGTGATCACGTACAAGTAGTAGTCTGGTTGTAATCCGTCACAGTTCATCATTTGATCATTACAATGTGTGCAAAGTCCTTTAGAGTCCCATGTTTAGGAGCCGCTCTGTTTCATAGTGCCTTGATGCACTTTGTTTTGGACCACATTGGCTGCATAAGAGTAGAGCTACTGTATAGTACCTTTATGAAGCAGCCATCTTTGAGGCTTTGGATAGCGCAGGAGCCCGTGAGACTGAATCTGTTGGCTATAGAAATAGCTTTACACAGAGCCACGGCACTGACCGGCTCTAGCTTAATGTATTTGCCCTCACGGCTGTGGTCGCTGTAAACCCTCCAGAGCCGCCTGACTGCCATCATATGGAGTTACTATACCGTTCCTTTACAAAGCCATGTATAGAGCTATGATACACTATCAGTATACAGCGACTTATCTGGCCATAGAGCGTTTTTAGGGCCACCTGACTGCTATTGTTCTGCCTGAAGCGTATGTGTTTGTGCGTGGATGTGTGTTTGCGTTAAAAACCCTTAAAGGGGAATGTCTTTTAAATGATTTGTGGAGTGTATGAGGGACGACAGTTGTGGTAGCATAGCTGTTTTTCCTGTTCCTATGTTGCAACGGACAAAAATCCAGTGTTATTGTGAAGAAAAAAAAGGGATTTTCCTGAAACAAAAATAATCCATCTTCAACCATCAGTCTGCCTAAAAATGAATCAAAGGGGGAGCAGAGGTGTCTGAAAGAATGTGTAGTTCATCTGTGTTTTCTGCTTCAAATGCAACATAGTTAACAAAGCCTCTCTAAATGCCTTAGTGTTACACAGTGCGGAGCTCTGATACGTATCCCCCCCACCCCTCCATCTACACTCTTTCACACACACACACACACACACACACACACACACACACACAAATAGATCCTAAAGTATTCCCTCCCCCTGGGTTTTTTTGGTGTTCTGCAGTAAGTATAGTGAGCTCTAATTTTGTATTTTTACGTCTTGGAATGATTCGTTACTGATTGATGCCTGTTCGATTAAATGCTTGAAAGCAGGTCGGAGTTATAAATTTCAAAAAGCCTCCAACCTTCGATGTTCACACCCACCCAAGCCCTCACTGTGTTGCTCAGGCGGGACGACTCACACAACAATTTGAACCTTAACTACACACTCTGTACAGTTGTTGTACTATTTGATGTGAGAAACATGCTGGCACAGTAACTGCAAATGAACAAAATCTGACTCCGGAAAAAAAAGACTGTTAAAAAAAAAAAATCTGAGGTGTGTTTTTAATCAATCTGGCTCCTCCTACTGACTGGATGCAGTCTTAACTTTTCTGGCATTTGTTTGTCGCTGTTCTGTGCCATTAATTCTGTCTGTATATCCCTATTTCCACTGTCTGTAAATGAGCGCTACACGTGCCTGTGGAAATGTACCCCCTGCAACTTCCTCTCTTTTTCCTGGCTCTGTACGCATATACACTCTCACACATAAAACTAAATATGTAAGCCTACAGTTTTCTGCACCTGCACCGAGACATTATGCACAACACACACCTTTTAAGCAAACATGTAATGACACTTATTCGTGCCCAGCTGGGAGATGTCAAGCACCAGGCAGAAGTAAGCCAAGGACGTCACTTCCCAGGTGTTTTTTCTTTTTTGGTGAGCGGGGCGGAATGTCAGAGGCAAGCTCAGGGAGTGGGTCTCCACAGAGCAGCACGGGCCTGTCAAACAGAAGGTCATGGAGGAATCATGTGGTGACGTCTGTGTGTGAATCCCCCCGACGGAAAAAAAATGTTCTTCTAAAAGGGGATACACACGTCTGATTTCTGTAGTTTGACAAATTTACTTTTGCCAAAAAAATGAAAATATAGAAAATTGGACCAGCTTGGGGATGAGAGAGAGGGGGGGTCAGCTTTAGGACGCCACCCTGAAATAAGTAGGGGGCGGTTTTCGTAAAAGAAAAGCCTCTCGCCCCCTCCCAACCCTCGCTGCATCTGTGTTGGTGCGTCTCTGTGGGAAAGACACGTGTGTATGTGATTCTGTAGTCTGTAGTCTGGTGCTATGTGACCATGTTTGACAAGTGTGTGAAAAAATAACAGCAACATTTAGAGAAAAAAAAAAGTAATAAAATCAGTCAAATTTTAAGTGAAGTTTAAAATATATATATAGGAATACAGCACTGTTGATAAGTTTGAGATCTGAAGTCAAAATGTTTTTAATTTATTTTCAGTTTGTTTTATTTCCTGTACGTGTGTGAGTGTACGAATGTTGGTGTGCGTGGAAGATTTAGCTCCTTCTTTTCTGGGCACTGGTCCATGTCGCTCCATTCTTTTGTACAGATGAAGCTAAAAAAAAAAAAAAAAGAAAAAGAAGAGGGCAAAATTTGTAAAATATTGTGTCTGTGACTCCTTGTAAAATATTTTCAAATTGTTTATTACAGAGAATCAGTTATTAAATAATGTTCATATTTTTCACTTCATTTCAGCGTGTGGTGTTTTGTTTGTTTGTCATACACAGGTTAAAATCAGAGCTTTACTATTAATTATAACACAGTATTACAGTACAATATTACTTCTTATGGTATTAAAGGAAAAGTTTGACATCTTGGACAAACTTCTTACCGTGATGAGACAGTTAATGCCACTCTCATGTCTGTATGCTAAATATGATTTGGCCAACGTAGCTTAGCACAAAGAATGGAAACAGTGGGAAACAGCTAGCCAGGCTCTGTCCAAAGATAACAAAACAAAATCCACTATAAAACAGCAAATTGTAGTTTTTACACACTTTATTATTGTTAATTAGTGAGCTTAAGATGTTTAACTGTGGACAGGGCCAGGCTAGCTGTTTCCCTCTGTTTCCAGTCTTTATGCTAAGCTAAGTTAGCTTCATATTTATCATGGATCTTCCCATCTAACTCTCTGCAGAAAAGCAAATAAGCATATTTCTCAAAATGACGAATTATACCTTTAAAAGTTCCGAGCCTCCTCTCAATATTAGAAAATCTTGATTTCCAGTTTCATTACTGACACTTTAAAAAGTCAAAATCAGGTCATGGAGGATGTTAGTGGCCTAAATTTCTCAGGAATGAATAATGTGTTTATCTGTGTGGCTCCTCTGAGTCACTTATGTGTGACTGATACACAGCGAAGAGCTTCACAGCGTATTAAGGAAGTCTGTGAGAGCTTTGTGCCAAGTGTCCGGGTCGTCCAGGTAACAGGGGTGACCCGCCCCTTTCATCACCACCACGCTGTGATTGGCCAGATTCCTCAGGTTGCCGAGTGATATTTCTCCGAGCTGAGTGTCCTGGTCACCATAAATGACCAGCGATGGGACCTGGAGGAGATACGGGACACAAAAACACAATGAGATGCTTCTGGTGAATCATTTGGAATCCTTTTTCTCTTTGGTTTTTTTTGTTTGTTTTGAAATTCCGACCCGTAGCTAAAGGGATTTTGTGGATGTCCTACATTTTACCTCAAGTTTAAAAAAAATTCAAACAGGTCTTATAAAAAGATAAGAGGCTGGCTTTTTATTTTTATTAGGCATGACTTATTTATGTGTCTAGATGTCAATATGAATAAAAGTAAAGTAAAAAAAAGTAAGAGCTAGTCAGGCAGACCTTAATATTCGCTTCTATTAGCGTATCAATATCCCAATATACATATATTCTATTACAAAGTAAAACTCCTGCAATAAAGGAGACTCCAGTTAGTTAGTTTTAGATTTACACAACATTGGGGGACAAAACTCTGAGTAAACAAATAATGGTCTGCGTCCAACAAGTTTCTAAAACCGGACAATCCGACATTCACACTGATTTACCAACAGTGTGGAGCTGAGAAAGGAGCCAGGGATTGAACTTCTATTATTTATTCAATCTTTTTTCATTTTTATACTTTTATTTAATTGTTCCACAGTTTTCAGTATATTCACATTTTTGCAATTATTGTTATTTTATTATTATTTTTTCATTTTAATCTAAGTACCCAGTACTACAGAAAACCAAGCCATAGCTACAAATTCATCTTATTATGTACACTTATATCAGGTACACTAACATACCCATATGGATATAAATAGTCATTAGTATTTATATGTACAAGTTAATTAATGTAACATTAATGCGTCCGTGCTGGTATTCCATAAGACAGAAAAATACAGTAGATACAGTACATTTCACAGTACAGTACATACAGTACAAGGAGTAAAAAATAATACTATCACTACTTTTCATGTGGACAACTAAATGCAACACAATGAATGTCTACCAGGAGAAAATGTGGGGAATTATCCCCATATTTAAACTATTATTGTGCCCCGACCTCTCTCAGACGACCCCTGTTTGACCTTGCCTTCAAGTTCCTTTCATGTGTAAATGTATAAGTTAATTATCAGCAAAATATATTCAAAGTATAAAAAGTAATAGTACTCTTTATATTTCATAAACTCATATTTTGCATAAAATCTCAACCTGCATAGTAACTAGTAATTCAATCTAAGATTTATATCTGTTTTGTTAAGTTATTTTACTATAAGAAACCAGCTTTGATATCATGTCACTGCTTTTCTGCTCCGTTATTTTACCCCAAATCACTGAACATCAAGCAGCCATGATGCTGAACTTCTCCACAGTGACAAACACGTCTCCTTCATGGATAATGCACCTTCACTTCTATCCATCTAAGAAATAACATTTTCAAATAGTCAGGGGTTGGATGAAAGCTGGTATGAAAGTATAAAGTCACATGATATCTGCCCCTCTTGTGGTCACATGCAAAAATCCACAGGCTCTTTTAAAAAGGGGAGAGGAGGAGGTGCTGGAAATGGGGTTGACATTCACGGTGAGGTTATCCTTTAAAGAGGAAATGAAGCACACATACTGTAAAAAAAAGTTTTACAGGACAGGAAACTACTAAAGAATATAAAGTGGAGGTATATACGACTGTACCTTCACACTCTGGTACTGCTCTGCTGTGAATTTGTCGGTGCAGATTGGAGCCACGGGGATGTAGGCTCGTATCAGGGCCTGGTGCTGGAGGAGGAAGGGGAGGGAGTACATCCCGCTGAGTGATGGGCTGATCACCACCACCGGGCTCAGGCTCAGCTGCTCACACACCTCTTTCAGGAAACCTGCAGGGGCCAGTTCCCCAACCGCTGCCGGGGCCTCGGCTGACTTAGACTGACCGAGTCCTGTGGACAGACGGAGAGTCCACATTTGTTGGACCCCAGAACTTTTAGTTCAGAGGTAAGTGAGTAAAGCTTTATTTGTGAAGCACTTTTTAAAACACAGAGTTACAAAGTGCTTCACAAACAAATTAATATACATATATATATATATATATATATACTATAGCTACATACACACACATATAAAAAACATATAAATACTTACATGGACGAATAAAACAATAAGAAAAGTTAAAAAATAGACACAACAGCAAATAAACACAGTGAAGCAGATCTATAAAAAGCTCTGCCCATAGAGAGCTGCTTTAAACAGATGGAGACAGATGGAGAAGATACTGCAGGAGGTGAAAGGGACGGGAGCCGTTGTTCTAAAAACAACATGAAGTTAGTTATTGTAGAGATTTTGGCCACTGATTTACCAACATCAGCATTGTGTGCTGCAGCAGTGACTCACTGAGGCAATTAGGGAACTTTAAACCTTTATCACGCAGTCGCCCCAATTTGCATCAAAAATAGCACTAGGGCTCACAGCTCAGTCAAACTCTGAACACACAGACATGATACACAAGCTTTTAAGTACAGTGTGACTTACATTTCTCAAGGATATCATTACTTCCAGAGTCTATGGTGGATAATGGTCCATACAGCTGCATAGAAATCATGGAAAATAGACACATATAACTCCAGAACTTGAGAGTGTTTTTAGGTTTTCTTCGGTATTAAAGTAATTCAGTAATAGTTGTCTGTATATCCACGGGTACACTGCAAACAGGAACTGCTAATAGGTAGTTCAGTATACTTTTATTGGTGCTAACCTGCCAAAATGTAAACAAATATGGACTAAAAAAGGTGGGGCACAGTTAGACAGTGGCAGACGTTGAAAATGTTTTGCTTTTACATCCAATGGGGGGAAAAGTTCTTTGAGTTAGCAGTTAATACTTAATTAAAAGCTTCTGACAAATCTTCATCTTTACAGTGACCTGCAGTGTAATGTGCTTCACTGCCGTTACGCTCACTCACTTTATTAACTATTTTGTGCATCCCAGATTACTTTTCTGAAAAGGTAAATATATATTTAAAAAATGTAATAGTGAAGCCACAAAAACAATCCATGACTGGTAGTTTTATACATCCGATATGGTTTGTTCTGTCCTCAGATTAAAGACACAATAACATATGACTGTAGGACTATATGAATATATGTCTTTGACTGTGTTTTTATTGACCCCTTCCTGTAACCTTAAGTTAGTTTGTGGTTATTTAATGAAACACAGAAAAATAAAAGTCTTCAAACTGACACAGGGTTTCTCTAAAGGGCCACAGGAGAATATAATAATGTAGTTGATGTTGTACTGAAAGTAATCAACCCGACCAGACACAGTGAACCGGGGGCTTATAGGCCCTGTTTCCTGCTTTGTCCGGTCAGTTGTCCAGACTTAAGTAGTGAAATAGATCAAAGTTGATCCCATCAGACTCACCTGGCAGGTCGATGGCGACAGCACGGCAGCCTGCTTTGGCCAGAGTGTCCAGAGTGCCGATGTTGAGCCAGTTTTCTGAAGAGAAACGGATGCCGTGAAGGAGTAAAACTGACATCTTCACTTTCCCTGCAGCAGGTTCACTCTGTCTGTAGAACAGCGGCGCTTTGCAGCTCTCCAGCTGCACACTGCCCTCTGTCATCTTCACAGCCAACATCCTGAACACAAAAACAGCAGAAATCAGACCAAAGTTCAACACACAAAACCTGATCTGGACTTTAAATTAGACAGGAGTGTCATTATAGTGTGGTATAACTACTTTAACTTAAAGGATATTTGTTTTTATTTGTCTGAGACCTCCAGATGATGTTTCATATACTGAGTAGACATAAGTGACAGTTGTAGAGTTATAATATGGAGACAGAATGACAACTAAATATTATTTTAATTAATTAATTAGTCAATCAAACAGAAAATTAACTGACAAGTTTTAATAATCAATAAATCACTGCCAATTGAATTATATGCACATTAAAAATGTCACAAACTGCCACGTTTCAATATTTTCTTTTGTTTATAGTTTAAAAACTTTATGATGGATTAATTTATAGTGTAACTTTGTAAATGGACACAGTTAAAATGTAAAATGTTATTTTTACAATTTTGTATTATGTGACGCAGCCTGTTGCTGTCCTGTGACAGCTCACAATGATAATATAATAACTTCATCTGTAAAAGTACAGCTGTTTAGTCTCCCTACAGCATTAAGCATTCATATTCAGTAAATAAACATTTAATAAATGGTTTATAACACACACTATGATGGAGCTGTAAGCAGATGTTGGTGTTTATTCATGTATTTGTCTACAACTGTCTCCTCAAGAGGGCAGCCCTCACAATATCACAATATACTGCAATAATATCAAATATCTCTTCACAGGAGATGTTATTAAGCACATTAATAAACAATGTCCTTACATGTCTCCTACATTATAGTGCGTTATAAACATTTATTATTATAAGTTCGTATACTGCTGTTAATAAATGGTAAAGAGGTGCTTAATTAAAGTAAAGTTTTACCCTGTTGAATATATGAAGAAGTTCACCCCTCTGACATGTAGTGGAGTACAAGTATAAAGTATAAAATGGAAATACTCAAGTAAAATACAAAGTCGACTGCATCAAACACAACAGAAGCTTTGATACTAAAGCATGTTAGAGAACAAACCAAATGAAATCAATGCAATAAACAGCCCGTTCAATCCACAGCTATCTGCACAGTCAAACATTAAGTTCCTCCACAAACACATGTATTGGACTGCAGACAGTTCCGCATGATGTTCCTGTTAACTTGTCCTCACTTTCAGGACTTTTATTTTGATATGCGCTACAGTGAACTCATGTTAACAGTGTTGTGCAGCTCAGTGTCGGAGTGACAGAGGAGTTTGTGCACAGCTGGCAGGTTAAACAGACTGATCAAAGTCCAGATTAGATCATTTTATTTGTAATATCGAACTCGCTCTCGATGCTTTTACTCTGCGTCAGAAACACGATGAGAAAATAAAATCCTCCTCTTCTTACCTGACAGCCTCCAGAAATGAACCGACCTGCAAAAAAGTAGGAACACTTTGGTCTTGAACCAGCTGCAGTTTCACTTTATTTCCCGGAAAACAGCAAGAGGAAAAAAAAACAACCTCTGGGAATTATTCTACTGACGTCTAGCGTTTGTAGGGAGAATTGTTTTTATTTTAGCTGCAATTTAAAAACCAAATTTTCAGACGTTTTTCTTTTAACATATTTGGTTTGATCGTCGGGTTCGAGTGGATTTTCATGTAAAAATCATGAAAAAAGTGCATGAACAAGGGCTGATGTGCCACTCTTCATTAATGATTAATACCCGTATTGATTGGCTGTGTTTTGGGGATTAGGGCCTCTGTTTGAGTAAGAGCTCAGTGTTCATGAGTGGGTGGTTGTGTTTAAGTCCGCTTTTTTTTTTATGTTTTCAGATTTTTCTACGTGGATTTCTAACACCCGAGTGGACTTTTTAGCGGGATTTTTTTCAGCCCAGGTCGACCTGATACCCAAAACCCGTCATAAGAACAAGCCTCTCAGTCTGACTTCCATCCAGTGTTATAAAACAGTCTTTATCGTCCACAGACCACAAACAATGAAACTGTCGCTGCTCTGTGTTCTCCTGACACTCGGACTGGCCGCTGGTAAGAAAGCTTTATGATCCTCATTGTCTTCAATTATAAATGACTCACAGTTATTTCACTTTCTGTGGAGTCTGAATGTTTTGTTTTATTATGTACTTTGATTAAGAGTTAAAGCTCTGTATCTGTCTGTGGGTTTATAAAGAAACTACAAAACACAACAAATCAGTTATTTTCTATTTAACACCTTTTGTGAGTACTAGGATTGTTATGTAATAATAATGCCTGATTATATATATACCAGTAGTAATAGTAGTAGTAGTAGTAGTAACAGTGATAGTAGTACTGGTCTGTTTCAGTAACCAGATGTGAACTTTTTCTGCTTTTTCTGGTCTGTTCTCACAAACCAGCAGCATTGTCTTGGTCCAAAGGTTATATGTGTGCAGGCTTGTGCCCAAATGTTGCAGCTGGTACCACTAAGCACCTGTACTCACAGTTTAAACCCAGACTGAATATATAGAGAGATACAGCCCTGCCTGTGTAGTCAGCCTGGATCCTAATTGTTCTGTTATGTATAAACAGGCTACCGCAGTCCACTGAATGACTTCCAGCGCTCTGAGGGCAGAGAGCTGGTTCCTACCTCTTGGAACTCGGCTCGAGTGTTGCTGTTCCCAGGCCTGAACCTAGAGGACTGTGCCACACAATGCTCCCAGTCTCTGGACTGCAGGTATCCAAACTTTAACTGTTTTAACGCAGCAGGTTGTAAGCATCAACCAACAAGGCTATAATTAGAATGGGGTTATTGTTAGTAGTCGTTAATTATGACTGCATATATAATACCCTGTGAGCTCATATTTAAGTCATTGAATCATTTCTTAAAGATCCCCTCCAGACATGTATTAAGACATATATACACAAATAATCTGTTAAACAATTGTGTGCCTGATATGTTTTTTTCTATCTGCACATACATCGTTCTGCATAGTGAAGCTCAAACAGGAAACACTGATTTTTGAGTGGAGGGGTGAATTAAAGGATACATTTGGTCTTATTGTCAGTGAATTCCATGAAAAAGACCAAAACCAGCAATGAACTGATCCACTATCAGGTGTTGTGGTGCAGCCCAAAGCCTGATAAATCTTCAGAATAACTTAAAAGTTTACTGTGGAAAACTCGTTCAATATCATCTTGCTTCACTCCGAGAGCTATTAGTAGTGGAGCATCAGAATAAAGGAAAGATTTCTACTGCTGTAACATTAACAGGAGTAACAACACTTTTAGAATTTTAGTAAAGTATATAGACACAAATACAATGCAATTTTACAAGTGGAGATCTCATATAAAGCAGATAAAAGAACAAATTCTTGAATTTGAAACAGATGAAAGTGCAAAATATATGGATATAAAATTACTAAGGAGATGATACTAAAACCAGTAACATGGTAAAACTCCATGAAATAATGTAAAAGTAAAACATTGTTAAGCGTAGGTCATTTGATTTGATTTGATTCAACTTTATTGTCATTGCAAGTACAGGTACAAAACAACGAAATGCAGTTAGCATCAGCCGGAAGTGCAAAGTAATTTACAAATGTACAGAAATATGTAAAGAAAAAGTAATTATAACATTATAGCTATATGAATGAATATACTGACAAGATATTTACATTACAGTATTAACAGAGTAGATATATACGGCAATAACTTAAGTTAAGTCATCTTTTGAAAGCGAGTCTTCAGGAGACCCAAGTCGTAATAAAACAATTTATATATTGTAATGTCCTATTAATGATCTTGAAGGCTCATATATTAATTTATTAACACTAAGAAAGTGATTAATAATAATTTAATATATCTTATTGTACGTTTGTATCCATCAATGTACAAACCTTTGACATGAAAATATCCCTCAACACCAGAGCGTTCAACTACGAGACGCGTCCGACTGTCACCTGTAAACATCTGCCCTGGGTGGGTGACGGCAGCAATGCAGAGGTCAAGAGAAACGTAAACTGTGACCTCTATGAGAAGAAGGGTAAGACTCACACATGATGTTACTGAGATCAATGAGACGTGTCGGTGCTGGAGTTGTTTGATTGGTTGTGTTTTTGTTGTGAAGTCTATGTCAGAAAGTGCATCGTGGGTAAAGGAGAAGACTACCGAGGGAAAGTCTTCACCACAAGAAGTGGGCTCACCTGCCAACAGTGGTGGTCCAAGTTTCCTCATGACCACAGGTGAGACGTCATACAGTGTAATCAGGAAATATTAGTAAAAACTACGAAGTTAAAAACCTTTTATTCCACTTTAAGGGAGTTTGAAGGTGCAAACATTCATATTGGGTGAACAGTGAAGGACTTTTTTATACATAATACTCCAATTTTAGGAACTTGCAGGAAGTCATAGATCCTAAACATATAGACAAACCTCCACTACTCAATATTTTTTATATATTAAGTTGATTTAAATGACTTTTCTGCCTCTTTGTTTTGATTTTCTGGCCCCCAAAGTTCACTCTCATCAACCTCGTGTTAATGTTGCTCTTTGTCTACTGGATGTGTGACGGCCAAGTGATTGCCAACATTGCCAACTTTATAATATGTTAGTAATGTGTGTTTTTAGCTTGTGGTGGAATTAATCTGTATCCAAGCGGAGAAAAAACAATCAATTGTTCCAGATCTAAGTTAATTTGTCCAATTACTATTTATTCTAAAATGTGGATAAAAAGGCTCCAGCTCCTACACTATTGATCTGATGTGGATGTAAACACCTCAAATTAAAGTTGAGAGTCGGCACTTTAACCTCACAAAATCAATGCTGGGAGTAACAGAGCTTATAAAACAAACAAATGTGTCCTAAACCATTTTGACTTCTCTGTGTAATAACTGAAACAGTCCATCACTCACTGTAAAACTATGTTTCAGGTGGACTCCCACAGCTACTAATGGTCTGGAGCTAAACTACTGCAGGAATCCGGATGGGGATCGTATTGGTCCATGGTGCTACACCACTGACCCCGAGCGACGTTATGAAAGCTGCAACATCCCCCAGTGCAAAGATGGTACATCCCATACGTTTATATATATGAAAGGGGCATACATGTGTGAACCTGTGAATTTCTCAGGGATTTTCTGGGAAGTATCTTGGAATAACTGACATAATTTGATACGAATTAAAACGAAAATAGAGACAATGTTATGAGAAAGTAGTCATAGTTATTACTCCTTCATTAATCTTTTTTAAAAAAAGAATTGGTAAAATGTGTACTTTCATAGTTGGGTATAGTTTTTACTTTTAGAGGAAAACAGACACTTTTAAATCCAAGAAAATATTCCTTAATGTTGCTGGAAACTTTATTCCCTTGTGCTGTTTTGTATGCTTTACAAAGAAAACCAAACGTTAGGCTTTGTGCATGTTCAGCTTCCTGCTGTGCGCTGACTAAAAGATGGTTACTTTGGTAAAAGAAGGTTGTAATTATCAAATTTACCAATTGTACACCATTTCCCTGTAATTACTACCAAATTACACAGTCCTTCTTAAGAAATTACAATTATATCAGCTCCTCTCAAGGAAATGATTTAGAAATTATGGGACCTGTAAAATAAAATGTTTCTGTGTGGGTGATGTTATTTGCTTGCAGAGGTTTGTATCACGTGTAACGGAGAGGACTACAGAGGCCAGGTGGACCACACTGTGAATGGCAGAGAGTGTCAGAGATGGGACCAGCAGTACCCTCACCAACACATCTATCAGCCTGAAAAGTACTCAAGTATTCATCACTACATTACCTATCATGTGCCTAATTAACCAAATGAATTGATAATGTGATGTTAGTCTACAATGTATTTATTAACATGTTGTAACAAGACATTATGTAATAACCCACATTTTATAATACAGCTTCAGCTCAATATCAAATAAATTTTTCCCTATTTTAGATGATTACATATTGTGGTGGCTATTTTGAATAAGCCGAAGCCTTTTGATGGTCTTTTTGGGGCGCTCTATCTAAAGACGATTGCAGTAGTTAACCTTGTTGGAAACAAAAAGCGTTAATGAGTTCTTCCAGGTCGGCATTTGATGTGAAGTCCCTGAGTTTGGGTGTATGTTTAAGATGATAACAAGCTGATTAATGTGGCTGTTTAGACTGAGATCAGAGTCAAATATTTTTACAATTATGATGCTCTTTGGTCTCAAAAAATAATATAATTTAAATGTAGGAATCTAATTTAAATGTAATAATTGGGATGTGCACAGATGAAGACCTCCATTTTGGTTGGTCATATTGGATTCATGTGTTATTACGTAATGAAGTAAAAATCTATTACATTTTGTGTAATTATTGCATAATGTGTTGTTGCACATGTGAATTAATGTCAAACAGGAAGTAGGAAGTTCTCCCACAGCTTCTAAATTGTCCTGTGTTTTGTTTTTGTGTACATAATAAATTATTTTTAAATTTAATGTGTCTTCCAGGTATCCCGATAAGAGTCTGGATGATAACTACTGCCGTAACCCTGACGCCTCTCCGGTGCCCTGGTGTTACACCACTGACACTGAGGTGGAGAGAGAGAACTGTGAGATCAGCAAGTGCAGTAAGATGTTGCTTTTGTTATAGTTTCACAATTAGAGATACTTTATTAATTAGTATTAATTAATTAGTTGATCAAAAGATAGAAAAATAATCAACAACTATTATGACAATGGATGAATCACTGAAGTTCTATGATAGTAAACTGCAGCTTTAAGAGGAGTGATAGTGACCTTTCCACTGTTTTGTGTTTATAGACCAAATTATTAAAATAATAGATGATGAAAATAATCATTGCAGCCCTAAATAAGACATTACTGTCACATTTTAATTTGTAGAATACATTTTTGGGGGGATCAGACCTTCTTGATTGTTTCTTCTGCTTAGTTTTTGTCATTAGCGCTCTCTGGTAGAACAGCGGAGACGTGAGCTGAATTGAGCTGGTTCCTGTGGCATTAGGAGACACAGTGCAATTAGGAAGTCTCATTAAGTCGCTGTAATTAAATTTAGAAAAATCACCTTTTTGGTGTTTGTGCAAATTACTTCCTAAATTGCGAGACACTTCACAATTGCCCCAATGCTTCTTTTTGATTTAAGAGTAAATGCGGCTAAAGAGTGCAGATGTTTGTCAGTGATTCAAGCCCTTCATTGTCTCACAGGGTCTCCGGTTAATTAAATGTTAATTACAATGTTTTTATGTTTGTTTATACAGATTGTTTTCAGTTTCAGTTTCTGGGGTTTTGTCTAGCTTTCATTAGAAGTAGTAGGAGTACAATTATTCTACAAATATACATAAAAAAACAAAATGTAAGAATTTGAGGCTAATTCTTTTCCTCTGATTCTAACTATAAGTTGGGACCACCGTATGTTATGTAACATTTAATGTACGACACACCAAGTGCTGAACTTTTAGCTTCAGGACTTAAATAAATAAACCCAAAACAGGCCGCCAGTGTTTTGCCCAGAATTTCGACATGACTTGTGTAAGATGACACTGGCAACATTGGCATTTCCACTGAGGACAGAGATCACTGAGGCCAGAAATCTATAAGATAGCACCCTCTTGTGGTGCAGTCGGTGTTGAGTTAAATAACAAAACGCTGCTCAGAGTCAACTCTCATCATAAACACTGATAAAAACAAGATATCACATAGCTTCATTCTTGTTTTGGTGTTTTCACTAGCAAGAATTCAGTATTTTTATGTTATCCAGTGTATTTATTTTGTTATTGTATCTGCGTCAGACAAACAAAACACAATCAGAAGAAAATTGAGGGAACTGTCACTCTAACAAATTCAGAAAGTTGAAAAGTGAGGTGAAAAGGAAATAAATAAATCATGAATCTATACAGTGAGGTTTTTGTGTTTGAGAAATCCAAACAAAAAATGAATTAATCTTCTCAATTTCACACTTTTCCTGACTTTAAATTTAACCATGATAGTAAGTAATGACAGACTTTTGAAAATAATTCTGTTTAATCAGATCCCCTCCAGACATGTTTTGATAGATAGACATACGTAGAGACGATGAGAGGAGTTGTCCTTGATGGCTTTCAGCTTCCCTCTCCTCCTCTTCTCAGTCACTGCCTCCACACTGCCCAGTTCCATCCCCACCACAGAGCTGCCCATCCTCACCTGCTTGCCAGGTTCGTTGGCACCACAAATCCCAATGTCACCTCCCTCAGCACACCCAGGAGAGACAATGACACTGGCCACAACAGAGTGGCAGAAAGCGACATAGAAATTTAAGAAGATCATTATAAATAACATTATATTTTAGAAAAGGAGGACTTCAAATATTCCAGTTAGGTTTTGACTTTAATTTCACTACAATAATAAAACATAACTTACAAAAATCCACCACTTCCTCTATCTTAAGTGTATATTCATTTATTCTTTTTTTAATATATATATTTTTTTTAGTTTTTTGAAAACAAAAAAAGACTATTACAAATAATGACTGTAATGATATGACATTAAAGTAAAATAAAGAAGAAATAAGTAAAATAATAAAAAGTAATAAAATGACTGTATACACAAACCAGACTAAATAGGTACAAAGAAATGGAGGTTAAAGTTATAGCTGTTCAGCATCTTGATAAGAATTCTATAGACAGTTTAAAGGGCAGTGAATAGCTGGATGTTCTCTCTAATGTGGGCAAAGAAAGTGTTTGTTGATAAATCATTTCTAAAATATGTTCTTGGAACCTTATTGTCTCTAATTTGATAAAGAAAAGTAAGTCGTGAACCCACTGAGCAAAGCTGAGTGAAATTATATCTTTTGAACAGGATGAGACGTCGGGTCAGTACATAATATTAACCATATTAACCTCACCACAGTGCAGTCCAGAGGTGACCAGTGACACTAATTTATCTCCTCTTCAACTTGCCCCTTCTCTCCAGCTGAGGTGAGGGTTGAGAAACGCCAGCGCTCCAGCTTTACGACCAACTGTTTCCGCGGCCGCGGGGAGGATTACCGTGGTAAAGTCAACGAGACCACATCAGGTATCCCCTGTCAGCGGTGGGACGCCCAACAGCCTCATGAGCATCCCTTCTACCCAAACACATACGAATGCAAGTGAGTACATATATAATATAGAGTTTTGATGGAGAAGAAGTTGAGTGTGTTTGACAGATGAAAGTGCTTTGGGGTTATTTTCTGCACTCATAGCCTGTTCAAAGTGCTCTATTTGCTTCACACATGAATATTAATGTCAAGAAGTCATTGCAGGGAAATTTCTTGCAATCTTATTTCTCAGCTGACAGTTGACATTAGATGATAGATGGTCAGTTACTCCACAGTATAAAGCGGCCGCCCTCTGAGTGGCAGTATGGATGTGAACTGAATTTCAAACTTATTTGTGGTGCAGTGATCATTAATCATGCCGAAACTGATTACGAGTGTTTGAATCCTCAATTTTTGATAGTTAGTTAACCTACAAGAATCTATAATCCCTAAATGAAATGTGCTTTCTATTAACTGTGGTCTTTTTAAACAACAGGCCCACTTACAGCTTGTACAAAATAAGATGGTACATTATATTATTAGATTTTTAATAAAAGAACATTTAAGGATAGGACATTTTAAATCACTACACTGGTTAAACGTGCGAACAGGGTTCAGGATCTTGCAACAAGTCATGTGTATAAATGCCTAAATGGTCCGGTACCAGACTATTTACAGGTGTTTGAGCGTACTAGAGATCAGCTTGACTATAATACTAGTTGTAGGTACTCAAAGTTCTGTAAATATTAAAAGATATGCCAGGTTTGGATCTAAATCTGGAACCTGGAACCATTTACCAGATTAGTGAAGCTCTCAGGCCCGGACCACTATGGAAATTAGTTATTTTAACTTTTACTGTTTTTATCCTGTATTCTGTTTCAATTTTTTATGCATAATACTTTGTTTCCGTTGTATGCTGTTTATAGTTTATTTTGTGTTTCTGTATGTCCATGTTTTATGTTGGACTGACTGTGTATTTTTAAATATGTTAATATGTGGAAAAGTATGTTATGTGTCAGCTTTTTTATGATAAAACCAAACATATTCTACTTGACTGTGTGCTACATCTCATCCAGGGGTTTGGAGGAGAACTACTGTCGTAACCCAGATGGGTCGGAGGCTCCCTGGTGCTTCACATCTGTGCCAGAGATGAGGACTGCTCTTTGCTTACAGATCAAACGCTGTGCAGACGACATCGAGGCTGAAGGTACGACTTAATGATTACTTACTGCAGATCTGAGCAAAAAGATTAATTCAGTGAACAGCTGACTGTCAGCCGTAATGGATAAAGATGAACCTGTGTCGTAATGAATATTTTGGGCATGCAGGGATGTAACCATGTAAATACTGAAGTCATTAAAGTTCCCTCAAATGCAAGCCAAACCCTAGAAAATATTGACCAGGTACCATATGTTACGTATAAAGTATTTTTTTCTCGTATAATACATTTTTGTATATTTTGTTTACAAATGTTAAAGTGACACTTTTGTCCTCTTACAAATGTGTTGTTAAATTTGTTTGCAAGAAAATACACCCAATTCAATATGTTACAGCTTTAAAGGGACATTTTGGTGTTTTTCAACCTATTTTTTTGTGACAAATGGGGGAAAACAATTCTTTAAATGGGTCCAGTATTAAGCGCTGCAGCCTCAGAACGGTGTCATCCTTCGGGGTAATTTTGCACCGTCAATGTACGTCTACTAAAAGTGCTTGTTTTTGCCACTGACAGATTGGTATTATAAGTGTCTGACAACATTTTGGAAGGACCCTACTAAGTAAGATCCTTCTTGTTTAACCAGAACCAGCTGTTGCATTGTTCTGTTCAAAACCACCAGACTCCATTGAGAAAAACTGTAATTTTAGGAGTTGCTGGCCTACTGCTGCCTTGATCGGCTGGTTTGTTTGAGTTATTGGGTGACCTTGGTGAGTTCAACATGTTAAAACACCAAAGTCACATAATAACAGAGACAAACTAACCGATCACCAGCGGCTGCTGTTCAGCAAAAGTTACGTAGTCTCACTTTAAGGTTTAAATTACTTAGTATAGTAATAAATTGAGTCAAAACAATATCACCGTAGCCTTGTTTCATTGTTGTATTCAGTTTTTATAACTTTATTCTTGCTGTTTTCCGTAATTCATCAAGGTCACTGTCATGATAGTATTGTCTTTTTTCAGATTGCTACCATGAAAATGGTAAAAACTACCGAGGCATGGTCCGCAAAACTCGTAAGGGCATCACCTGCCAGAAATGGAACGTTAACACACCTCACCGGACCAGGTACGATGATCATTAAAATGTTACAAAGACACAAATTATCTTTTTGTCCAAGAAGAAAAGAGTCTTTACGTGAAAGAGCTTGTCCCCTTTATATTAAAGCTGTGTCCAAAATCCACATTGCATACTAATTCTAGGCAGGGTTTGAGTATGCCCCAGCTGCGATCCATGTAACCCCACTTACTTGTAACATTTATGAGATGCTTACAGCTTTAAAAAATCTGTGTTTCAGGATAAACCCAAGGACACATCCTGAGGCCAATCTGACAGAGAACTACTGTCGGAACCCAGATGGGGACCAGCACGGACCCTGGTGCTACACCACTGACCCCAAAACCGAGTTTGACTACTGTGCCATCAAACAGTGTGGTACATAACTACACTTCATTTGTCTATTTTACTGTGTGGTGACAACTTAGCCTCTGTTTGATTTATCTGTTCCTTGTTGTTTTCAAACAGCTGGAGAGAAACAGCCGATGACTGAAGCCGTAGGTTAGTTTCTGAGCAAATATGAATTTGGAAGGTTGACAACAAGCCTTCTCATGAGTCTTTACAATAACATGGCACCTTTTTGTGAATGCAGAGAAAGTGGAGTTTAGCGAGTGCGGAAAGAGAGAGGACCGTGTCCAGAGGTCGAGGTTGCGTATCGTGGGCGGGGTTCCCGGGAACTCGCCGTGGACAGTGAGTCTCAGAGACAGGTGAGTGAGAGCTAATGGTGGCCATAAACAAGTCAAATACACTCTGCTGTGCTGTGTGTGACTTCTGACCTCTCGTGTGCAGGAAAGGAAACCATTTCTGTGGAGGATCTCTGGTTAACCCCAGATGGGTGATCAGCACCAAGCAGTGTTTCTCCTCCTGGTAAACTTTATTTATTTATAGCTATTGGAGCACAACCAGCAGTGCATCAGTAGACTCATTTAAAAAAAATGTACTCTAACCAGATAACAGTGATATAGATAGAACAGATAAAAACTAACCAACACTTGTAAGTTAGGATGTCTCAGCCTTTTAACCATTTTTAGCCATGCAAGCAGCATTACTCTAGGCATGGCGATGTCTGTTGGTCTGTCTGCCCACTGCTTTGGTCCAGACTGAAATATATCAACAGCTATATGTTGGATTGACATCACATTTGGTTACAGATATCCACGGTTCCTAGATGATGAATCCTTAAGATTTCTTTTATTCTAGTCCCACCATGAGGTTTACATTTGTGGTTTGGCGTGAAATATCTCAACAATTATTGGATGGATTGCCAAAGAAAATTGGCATCCACATTCATGTCCCCTTCTGGATGAATTGTAATCACTGTGGTGTTCCCTTGAAATTACTTCTAGTGGTCAAACTTTGAATTTGTCTGAAACTTTGCTTTTTTAACCAAATACCTGCAAAACTGATGACATTCCCATCAGCCTCAACTTTGTGCTAATCAGAGGTCGCAAAAGTACACACATTCTTTAGTCGAGTAGAAGTACAGATAAAAAAAAGACTTCTTTACTCAAGTAAGAGTGAACAAATACAGGCTCTGAAATTTACTTAAAGTATAAAAGTAATAACCACTCTCAACTAACTGAAACTTCAAATAGGGTCGAGTCCCCCTCTTGTCTGATTCGTCTTTTACGTCTGTTTATAATTCCCGTCAAAGACATTAAAACAAATGTAACATTTTAGTGTGAGGAGTAGAAAGTACAGAAATTTGTGTAAAAATGTAGAGGATAAGTAAAAAGTTGTCAGAAAAATAAATACTTAAGTGAAGTACAAATACCTGAAAAAACTTTGTTACTTTCCACCTCTGGTGCAAATTAGTAAATGTTAGCATGCAAACACAATAAACTAAGATGGTGAACATGGTAAACATTTGGCTATCACAGCTTAACATCAGCAAAATAGCATTTCGTTGCTGTTGGGCAGAAACCTTGTATCTCCATATTTTGTCCTTTTATTTCACAAATCACTGCTATTGGTCACCGTTTATGTCTGTTTGTGGGTTTTACAAATATCTAACCAATGAAAAGTATTAAAATTAACAATACCAACTTTGACTTTGTTCAATTATTGTATATCCTTTTTTTTCCATTACCTAAAAAAGTAACGTGACATTTTATTAGCATTTTGCTCTAAGCAATGCTGTACCGACGTCTACAGCCTCATGGAGTAAAACTGTAGACTCTTTGTTTTGAAACGTCTGTTGTAAATCCTTTAAGGAAAAGTTCCCCTGAAAGACATGATGATATTTCAGGATAAGACACGAAATAAAAAAGTGTGTTTCCCTGTTTACAGCTACGTGGACCTGCCTGGGTACTCGGCCATGATGGGAACACTGTTTCGCGATCCACAAGAAGAAGAGCCTGGCGTGCAGACCATCCCTCTCACAAAGATTGTCTGTGGACCCTCAGAGTCTCAGCTGGTCATGCTACAACTGGAACAGTGTGTACTGTCAAGTGCCCCCAGCATACACACACACTCTCAGACATACCAATAATCCCCTCTCACTCTCTTCTTTCTATAGCCCTGCTCAGTTTAATGAGCGTGTCTCTCAGATCTGCCTCCCTCCTGAGCGCTACATTGTAGCTGAGGGGACGACCTGTGAGATCGCAGGATGGGGTGAGACGAGAGGCAAGTAATCCTTTGGAAGTGATAACTTGACACTGAATTCACTACACGCTGCGCTCGGTGCGACTACAATATGCTCCTGTTACAATAATTGATAATAGATGACTTTCTTAGAACAAGCATCTTGTTTCTGCCCTTGAAGTAGTGTTGCATCTAAATGAGAGCTTTTCAGACCAGTGAGCAACAGACGGTGTTGCTATTTCCAGAAGCATTCAACATCTGTCCACCTTCCTCTTCTTTTCTCCATCTCTCTAAACACATTAGCGACTAACTCATTCCTCCTTACTGTTTTTCAAGGGACTGGAGATGAGACTGTCCTCAACGTGGCCCACATACCGGTTCTTAGTAACAAGGAATGCAACAAATACTTCAGAGGTCGTGTTCGTGAGAATGAGATGTGCACGAGCTCTTTCCAGGGTGGGGTAGGCGCCTGTGAGGTAGGTGTCCATGCAAAAGTGTGCACAGTTTGGAAGCTTTATTGTCCGTTTTGAGTGGGGTATTTTTTTGCATTTTTCCTTTAAGTTTCCTTTAAGGAGTCAGACGTGTATGACAATCAAACCAGGGATATTGTGTGTACGTGGTAACCTCTAGATCACCACTACAGCCCACACTGATCATTTTGGTGCTGTGGCCTTCAAGGTTCGATATTTTTAAAAATACACCGACCCATCGCCCCACCGTAAAACTACTGATAGGTGTGTTTTTATTACATTTGGACAGAGCCACGGTAGCTGTTTCCCTCTGTTTCCATTTTTTTTATTTTGCTAAGCTAAGCTAACTGGCTGCAGGCTGTAGCTTATATTTAGCATACAGACATGAGAGTGGTATCAATCTTTTCATCTAACTCTCTGCAAGAAAGCGAATAAGCGCATTCCCCCGCTGTGCTTAGAATTAACTCTTCAAATTCTCATGGTGAAGAAAATCTTTTGATGATGGAAATCACTTTAAGTAAAGAGCATACAGCTATTTATACATTCCTATAAATCAAACACATTCACCATTTGGATAATGGAGTCGGGCTGGACAAGATGTGACTGCAAGATGTTTCCAACCTCAGCAGTGACAGTCAGTCATAACAGAGACAAATAATGACTCCAGAGTGTTGTTCCTGTGTGTCTGCAGAGAGACTACGGCGGCCCTCTGGCGTGTCAGAACAGGGACTGCTGGGTACTCGAGGGTGTGATCATTCCCATGAGGCGCTGCGGACGCCCGGGGCAGCCCAACATCTTCATCCGTGTGTCCGTCTATGTGGACTGGATCAAGAAGGTCATGGAGATGGCTTAGACACACATAACAGCCATCCAACAAGGACTGATCAATTGTTATTCACTCACCGTATACAAGTCAGATGTTGTTTTACATTAAAAAATGTTCATAATACATCAAAGTTTTAATCAGATTTTATTGTACAAGTTACAACATTACTATATAATTAAGAAGACTCATTCAGCCTCTCATTCATGGAGAAAATGCAAAGACAGCACAGTAATTTGTAACAGCTTTAAATTCATTTTTCATTTTAGACTAAATAAGCAGAAAACATTTATATTCCCAAAACATGATCACATAAGGTGAGATGAAAAACAATGCAGAGATTTATCATAAAAATGTGTATAGCAATCACAACATAATGTAATTGTAGCAGATATAAGGATATTTGTAAGTGTTAATTAATGTTCAGTATTTGTCATATTTAATGTTTTTTTCATTATCTGTTTATACACCACAAGTTTTCGACAAATACAATAACACACTTTTATCTGCTAACAATGCTCATAAACCATTTATTAAAAAAAGGTTTATATTCTCCTTATAAATGCTAAATAAGGACTTAAAAGTATTTTTGTTATTTATTCACCAAAAAGCTAAAATGGACGCAGAGATAAAAACTAATTGTAGCCCCTAAGGTTCAGAGGAGAACAACTGGAGCTAAGTAACTTCCAATAATAGCAGAGGTGTGGGGGGTTTACGGCACACATTTTAAGTTCCTAACATCCCCTGGAAATGCACCCTTTACCACAAAACTGTACGCCTCCCCTCCTCTCCCTGGCATTGAATGGAGCTCCGAAATACCTTCTTTGCCCCCAGCCTCTAAAGAAATCCCTCCTCTGCCTGTCTTTTGATGCCTGCCCCCACCTCTAAAGACATGCCTTTGTGCCTTATGCAGAACTGTATGCGCTGCACATTCTTTCTAGTTCTATAGGAGGATTTTTGTAACCCGGTCCTGATGAGCCCACGGAATTCAGCTTAAATAAACCTCAAGATCAGAGTCCAACCGAATCTCAGACACACCAGCCTGCAGAAGGCCACTGAACTCTCTCTCACACACAATTTCTCTCTCATGCAAACCCTCCCCCCCACCACCCTCTCCGACCACCACCTCTCTCCGTCTTATTCCCCTCATTCTATCTGTCTGTGTCTGTCTCTTGGACATTTTCTTTCTTTCTTTTGTCTGGACACTCAAAAGAAAACTGACATTTTATTATTTTTGTCTGCAGAAATAAGATCTAATGGGACTGAAGTATACAACCTCTAGCTAATGATGGGCAATTATCCTCCTGCTGTACACAGCGTCTGGTAATGGCAGGTTGACAGTTATGATTCTCATTCTGTACACTTTCATTTAGTAATATTTATAGTGGATGACTAATCAAATTCATATATGACTACCAGTTCTCAGCAACTGTTGCTTCTGAGAAACCTGACTAAAAGAAATAATTAATAAACGCTGCTACACAAATATGGAAATAGTTTCTTGGTTACTTTGTTTTATGTGTACTGTGGTAATGGCCTCTGTGTAGCCTCAAATAAACATTTTGTGTTTTGTTTTTATATTCAACATTTGATCATAAATGTTTCTCAATTTAATCTTCAGGTTTCACAGGATATCTAATCTTTAGTTACATCATGATACTGACAGTGTAAACCATTTCAAATCCAGCCCTGTGCTTCATCTTTGTAACTTAAAGCTTTATATGTTGGTCTCCTGCCAGCACGCTCACCTGACATGACTCCATGAGCGGTCCAGCATTAGCTGTCCCTGGAATGTGTATTCACCGTGGTTCAAACATTTCCTTCTGTATTTATCAGTTTGTGCAAATTTACCAAAGTTACCTCTTGAAAAAAAAAATTTTTTAGGTTATAATTCAGCCAAATGGAAACAACATGTAAAGCATAAACCTACACAGAAAACTGCACTTTGAGGAGGATGGGAGTTTTCTTTTTCCAGTTTTTATTTAATTAATATTTGAAAATGTAAAAAAAATCATATACACAGAATAAAAGAATAGACAAATAAAATAAAAACTTTTTACAGGTTCAGCATCAGAAAATGAAAAGGGAAATGTGTCCTTGTGCTCACATACATGTCTGTTCCTTTACTGCGTACTTGTATTGCGGGTAGTGCGAGATCAAATAAAACAAAACTGGGGTCGATTTTTTTTTTCTTTCTCCCCCACATCAAATGGCTTCCCTGCAGACTTTGTCCTCGGGAACCCCATCTGCTACTTTTGTCCTTTATGTCTCTATTACTGTAGGTGGGGATCTGACAGCACAGAGAGAGAGAGAGAGAGAGAGAGAGAGAGAGAGAGAGAGAGAGAGAGAGAAACCTCTGCTCGAAACAGTCTAGACCGTCTGATCTCACAATCATTTCTACTGAAACAAACTGAACAGTTTTTTTTTCTCCCTTCTGTGGGGAACTTCCCAGCCCCCGGACCCCACTTTGGGAACCCCGGAACCAGACTCTACCCTCCTGTCTGATGCCCGTCTCTCTCTCTCTCTCTCTCTCTCTCTCCCTCCCTCTCTCTCTCTCTCCCTCTCCTCTCCCTCCTCAAGTGGGTGGTCCGGTGAGCTTTTTCGGGGCGGGGTCCTCTGTTTCAACCCTCCTACCCTCGTTCTTTCTTGAAACATGCTTTAATAGAGAAAGTATGCAATGCATACTGCTCAGCTACAACCCCCAATTATACTGCAACTGGGGTATTCGTGACTGGACGTCTGGGGGATCACACACATTTCCGATTAGAGGAGGAGGAGGAGAGAGAGAGAGAGAGAGAGACACACACACACACACACACACACACACACACACACACACACAGAGGGAGGGAGGGAGGGAGAGAGAGAGAGAGAGTTTACCCTTTCATTTCAACCAATGAGACGGTAGATACACTAACATTTTCATAGTTGTGCAGGAGCACAAAGTGAGCTGTCTGTGTGAACTTCCAGGTAAACTGCAAACCGACTCAAGGTAAGTCTAACTCTCTCTCTCTCTCTCTCTCTCTCTCTCTCTCTCTCTCTCTCTCACTCACTCTCTGTGTCTGCTCTCACTGTTGCAATTGGCGCTGGCTGCATGAACAGGATTAGTCAGGCTGAACATGGAGCCTATAGCCCTGAATGCATGTAGCCTATGTATGTACGTTCAAGGCTGGTCTGAAAGGAGAGCTTTTGCACCTGTGTTCGTCCTCGCCTTTGTCCTCCTTGGTAAACTTTTTGCAGTCCTCGCAGACCCCTCGGTTCATCCACTTCGGCGGACCTGCTATCACTGCAAAAAAAAAAAAAAACCAACACATTTAAGATCGATTGCGCAAGTGATGGGAGCAGGGGGATGTTGTGTAGTGAGCGCCGACTTTATGCGTTAAAACACTGGTGGCCTCGACTGTTGTTTTGGCGTTTTTTACATGTGCCAGTAACTCGGCCAAAGTCGGGAAGGTTTTGAACTCACGGCTTCGCTGCAGGAGCGTTTTTTTACGCACCTTCTTTAAAAGGCTGTAAAAGAATGTGTTTTTATGGTCGCAATTGCCGCCCATATGCAAAAAGTACATTCAGTCCCGTACTTGACTGCCAAACACAGACGAGTTAAGCGGACGGCTCCGCTGCTGCAGGAGAACTGCCGGACGCTTGTTGTGTTGTTCCGAAATGAGTTTATAAGCGACGAAACGACGTCGTGCGTCGCGTTTGGCTTTTAAATCGTTTCAACGAGGACGTAGATTTCTCAAATTACTCCGACTTCCTGCTTCGGTGCTGCCGTTTTGATAGGCTGTGTTGGCAATTAGTGTTTGGCACATTCCTTACAGGGCTAGACGCTATGGAAAACGACCACCTTGGGACATTACCAACAGTCAATTTAAAGTCGACATTTATTGTTTATTCTCTTAATAAAGAGACAATTAATTAAGTAATTAATAAAGCACTTTTTTTTTAAGAAGTTACCAAAAGTGTAACATTACAAAAGCATTTATTGTTTATAATAACATAGTTGTGTTATTAATTCGACCCTTGGTTGGCTGGGGCTGACACAATAAGTCGATTAATCGTTTAGTGAGTATATTGATTAGTTTTGATGGTCTCAGAAGTGTAATTTGTTGCCTTTCTTTGTTTGGTGTGATAGTAAACAAGCAAGCAATTTTAAGATGTTGCCTTAGGCTCTTGGGAACTTTTTAGAGGCCTTTTTCTGACATTTCATAGATTAGATGGTTAATTAATTCAGAAATTATTGTTTACATTTTCTTGATAAATCAGTTATTCATTTGGTCTATAAAATATCAGAAAGTTGGGAAAATGTCTAACACAATTTCTTAAAGCCCACAAAGATGTCAGGAGATGTTTTTCTGTGACAAAAAACAAAGATATTTAGTTTACTATGACAACAAAGCATTAATAGCCAATAATGTTCTGTATTTATGTTTGAAAACTTGTGTGTATAACTAAGTAATTGACTAATCAGGCTGTAAATCCAGATTTCTCTTTGTCACATTGCAGTGATTCTCTCTATTAAGATTTCCCATTTAGTAGCTTTTGTGTGCTTCTAAATTATAATCTCAGCTGCACAAGCTTTACAGTAAAAGTTGTAGCAGCATCAGACACGCCTACAACATGCACAACCCCATTGAGAAATACCTCACAGAGGGCAGATGGAAAGGCAGCGTACAGTTGATGCAGATTTTGGATGGTAGATTGAGTTGTGAATATCTGTGCTACTTTTAGTCGCTGGACACCACTCTCATGTTTCCCTGCGTTTGCCAGACCCCTGTCTGTGTTCCGATGAACCTGGTGCCAGGGCTTATGTATAAGCAGTTCCCACGCTTGCTCTTGGAAAAGAGTCCTGTGTGATTCAGAATGATCCTTTCAATGATACATTAAGCACCATTGGACTTACTTGCTGGACTTACTGGGGTAGTTGTGCACAAAGAAAGCGTAATATAGCTGGTTAATATCCTAAATTATTTATTTAGTTAATTGCATTCAAAAGTAGCATTTTGTTTTTCATTTCTTTGCTCACATCTCCAGCTCCTGATATTCAGGTCTTCTCCTCTTTAAGCCCTCGAGGCCGCTCCTCCAGGCTTTGATGCCCACACTCTTTGACGCAGGTGGACAGACACAGGCATGAGTAACAGTGGGACCAAAGAGCCGTCTCCCCAGCCGAGCACCGCCCAGTCACCTCCTGAGCCTCAGCGCAGGGGCAGGGGTCGGCCACGGAAACAGCAGCAGGTAAGACTTCAGTCTTTCAGAGATGAATCAGCTCTGTCCTTAAATCATTAAGTATTTAACAGAAAAACATCAAATTAATTCTGAAAAACCAAGCTAGTTGATTATGCGTATCCTGGCTGTAGAAAACATACAAACAAATGTTTTTCACTAGTCAGTTATGGTCCCATGTTTGGTCTTTTTCTACAGGAGCCTGTTGGACCACCAACTCCAAAGCGGCCGAGAGGAAGACCGAAAGGCAGCAAAAACAAAGGCCCCAGAACTGCACTGAAGGTTGAGTATCAAAGATATTAAACATTTATATGATCTTTAATATCATAATTGTAACAGCAGCTTGTTTCTGCCCTATAGCGCAACAATCTACTTTTTGGACACTATATTTATACATTTTTGATAAATTTACCAGAAATGAAGTATCCTAAAATTAGAAAATATTAAGATAGAAGTATATATCATGAGTGAATTTGGATGTGTTTGTGACGTCTTACTTTAGTAGAAATTACCATGATCTTGATCAGTACAGGATAAATAAACCAGTAACAGACAACATATTTGTGTTATGACTAATGACAGTATACATGTTTATAACATACTGTATATGATCTTAATAGGTTTATCTTTCCTATGCATCTGCATTAGATGCATCTGAGAGTTTTATATGTAATACATCCTTTAATGTTAAGATTTATGTATTTTTGTAGGATGCTATAAGACAATTAACAGTCATCATGAGGGCAAATGTCAGCTAAACACAGAGAAAAGACAAGCTGGTCTTAAATCAGTGCAGTATTTATGTCTCACGCTGCAGGCTGTGGGTCAGTGCTCAAAGATAGACTGGTCAGTGCAGGGGGAGGAATTATTCTGAGGAATTAAAGATTGTCTTACAGAGAAGTGTCTGTCACTATATGTTTCCGCTGTCTGCTTTTAAATGTAAACGCTATACTTCGGACGGAAATTTCTCCTCTACAATTATCTGACAGATATAGTTACTGGTTACTTTGCAGTTTACCGTTTTACACACAACATGTTCTCATCTTCTCATATATCATATAGTATATGAACAGTATATAGTAGAAATTACACATAAATAGTACAATATCGTACTGCTACTTTTACTTAAGTAAAGGATCTCAGTAATTCTTCTGTCACTGTGCTCAAAGTGCCAATAACAACGATTAAAGATCGTTATTATTATCAATTGGATCTGATTTTCAATCAGTTTCTCTTAAACTTTTCTTTGTTGTTAACTGAACCATTAAAAACTGAAAACTGTATTTGTCAATTTTGTGTCCCATCATTTCTTAATGACAGATATTAAATATAGCTGTACTGTATACTTGTGCAAACATTCACTAATATCTATGATTGTCAGCAAGGTTGCTGTTTGCATTGTTATTAGATTTGGTATGATAAGAAAAATAGAGATACTAAAATTTGAGGCTTTTCAGAAACGTGTTGCACCAGAAGGGAAGATTGTTGTACTGCCCCTGCTGGCAACTTTCCATTAAAATCAGTAGATTTATATAGTAGTAGATGCCAGTGCATATGTAGAATGTAGTAGTTGTTTAACACCATAGATCAACTACTATTGTAGTACTATTGTATGTGGAAAAATCTTTTCTGGTTTTGTTGGAAGAAACACAGAAGAAACCTTTTTTAGCTTTATCACTATACTGGAGAAACAATTATTGTGAGGCAACTTGTTAAAACAAGGTAGAGCAAAATATTTAATGTATGAGCCTGCTATTAGCCAATGACACAAATACGTTGTTTGTCATTTCAATCGCATATAAAAGCAAATTGTGCCATAAATATGTGGTATTTTACTATTTGATTGTTTAAAGGTGTAATATGTAGGAATTCAAATTATCAAAAGATTGGGAAAAAATAATAGTTTTAACATCATATCAAAGTCCTGTCTCATAAAACCACTTTGTACCTTAAGAGCTGATAGCAGATAGCCTATAGCTGCTGGATGTGTGCAAGTGGTGAGTTCACTGTGTTACACAAGCTTTCTTAGTTTTTTGTCTAATAAATAAACAACATAAACTCACAAAATGTCAAGAAAGGAAATATTCTTACACCTATTGTCCTTATTAAACAGAAAAATACAACCATACACCTTCTGAATTCAAGTTTCTCTTTTACAGACCTAAGATTACCTTATGCCTTCTTAACCGGTTGTAAAACACAATTGACATAAACATAATAAAATTTACCAAAACCGTCTTGGTTTGTCTTTCCACTGTTCCGACAATTACCAACTCTGCTTTGGTTGAAATAAATCCTTAATTCACAGTCGGGCTGTCCTCCAAGAGCTGAATATACTGTTAGTTGATGAGAGGAGTATTAGTCGACGCAGTTTTCATTAGTTGAACATTCACCGAAAAACTGTACTTTGTCACCAGGACGAAGGTATCGTTGCAACACGGACCCTTTATCTTGTAACACAGTACCACTGCTTGTGCTAACTGTATGAGCTGCTGCCACTAGCTACTTAACAGTCCTATTAGCTGACTGTACCTGGTACCGGGGGAGGTTTGTTTACATACTGGAATAAGAGCTTTGGACTGCCGGGAGGGGAGCAGGGCCGTAATGAGCAATATAGAATAGAGGAAGAATGGGGAGAGCCAGTAACATCCTCCTCACCCTCCCAGTGACCGCGGCCAGGACTGAACACATCCTCCGACACCATCGGAGGCCAGGCGATTTACAGTGGCTCCAACCAGGACTAGACACAACGGGTTCAGTTGGACACAGGAGAGGCATAAAGAGAGCCGAGGGAGTTTGCAGCAAGCTGATCGATGTTGTTATATTAACATTACTTATATATACCGCTTTTTCCATTAACATTTAACAGGCGGCTGTTAAAATGTTTTTAAATAATTCAATTTCTTTAATTAACTATTGGCTTTAACTAACGACTACATGTCGACTAAGAGAATCTTTAGTCAGGGACCGACCTAATTCACAAAGTTTGATGTGAAAAATATTCTGGCTCTACAAGCTGTCGCTGCCTTCTGACATCTGACTCTCCACTCGCTACTCTCCCGCTTCACAACTCTGCTGTCCCCGCGAACCGGCCATGTCTTTGTCATCCCCAGAGTCGGAGTCCTGGTTGGAGCCACAGAAATCACCTCAGTATTGTGTTCCCTGTCATCAAACTTACAGTTCAGTCCCAGCCCAACCGTGTTCACTGGGAGGCTGCTGAGCCCGGTTTCGCCACCATTCCCCACTGGGTCTGAAACCTTCCTCCTTCTGGCGGTCCTTAGCTCCTGTGTTAGTGGTGTAAACAACAACAATCCCCTGGTGCTCTGAACTCCCAGTCCGGGAGTCAGCTCATAGACATACATACAGTATATTGTATACAGAAAACTAACTGCACCTCTAACTGAGCTAACTAGCTAACAGTTAGCAGCAGTTAGTGGCCTCCCATTAGTTTGAAGTATGAATTCGACAGGTGGCCAGTTCTTACATAATGCACCTTTTTAAAGTCATTTTAGTCTACTTTACTTGGCTGTGAGAGTTATTTATGTTGAGATTAACACAGTGTAAAAACTGATGTGTGTGCATCATCATGTGCAGGATTTTATTGAATATACAGCTTTGCAGACACTGAACGTGTTGACATTTTGAGGGATGATTCAGAGAAAATACATTTCTGTCCCTGTTTATCAGGGAAAAAAAGTTTTATGACATACAACTTGCTTGTAAAATACTGACAAATATAATTTTAGTTATTATTATTACTTGAGTTTATTGAACAAAACTTCTGTAGCTCCTGGGAGAAATCTTCCTCACTGACCTGCAGAAGCTTTAGCATTTAAAAATGGCTCCTGCAAAAGTCTGCAAAAACTATAATACTCAAATGGAAACTTACGCTAGTTAGTTAGTGATCATAGGATTAAAATCTGAAACCTCCCTTTAACCATTCATCTGTTCTTTCTCAGAAAGTAGAGCCTGTTGGGGAGAGACGACCACGTGGGCGACCAAGGAAATGGGTATGGAGCAATCGTTAGAGACATTTTAGAGACATCATGAAGTTAAATGTAAATGTATGTCCAAAGCCTCCAAAGTGTCTGCTGCAGCTGTACAGTGAGGGGCGGCTTTTCCTTCATGTTTGATTAACGGTCTTCTCTCTCTGTCCACAGCCCCAGAAAGTAGTTCAAGAAGCAACTGAAGAGCAGCAGGTGAGGAAAACGAAATATTTCAAAGCTAGCAGGGTGGTCCAGTTTTGTGTTGATGTAGTACCTTAAGCCACAGATTTCCTGGACTGAAAAGCTATTGTGATTTAATTTTAAATGGCTCTTAAAATGACTGAAACAAGGTCTGTTTTTAAGATAAGCCATTTCAAGACATTTCATGTTAAGCTCTATGAAATAACTTTCACAGCAATGTTCACAAATTTAATTTATAACAAACTGCTTATAAATTGAGCAACAGGTTTGTTGCAGAGTATTAAAATCATTACAAGCATTAAATCCTTTCAGTCTTTTAAGCATTTCTCTTCAATTTCATACTTTTCCACTGCAGATTTACAGAATTCTTTTTAAATATAGTTTGTTTTTTTATGAGTTAGTGTTGCATCAACCTGAAGTTAGGTTCCTGGCTATAGAAGAATGAAACCTCTGCTTCAGTTGAACAGAAATCTCATTTTGTGTCACACTTTTACCTGTTGACTAATATCAGTTACATTTATGATGTAGGACTAGCAATGCTGATTTGCAGAGATCACCTCATTTAACTATTCATGAATGTCATAAGCTTGTTAAGCACATAGTTTATGTTCAGCTTTTATTAGTAGTATTTATTCTTTGTTGTTTCTGGTGCGCTTTAATGTAAAATGAAACTAGTCTAAATAACATAACCACAATTCCAACAAAGAGAAACAAAGAAAAAACCTCTTTCCTCAGGCTATCAGGATGGTGCACTCTGACCTCTGTATATCCTCAGTCTGTAGCACAGTCTACAGTGAATCCTGTGCCTGGCACATTGCATATTTGCACATATTACCCTACTTTTGCATATGTTTATTAGTTGACCTTTAATTTTTATCCTTTAGATTTTTTGTTTTGCTCCTTATTTTTTATACTTTTAGCACAACCTGAAAAACGCACCATACTGCATTTCAGCACATGTACTACTGTGCATATACTTGTGTATGTGAGAAATACACCTTTGGATCCTAGTACACCATGTATTATCAGACAAATATAAATCTGCTCAAATTGCTGTGCTTTGGCACATTTGGTTTAAATAGCAACAGATCCAAAGCACATACTCCTTGTGCTTCACTTAAACTGCCTTTATGAGGATATGACGAGTTCCTGGAAAAGCACAGATGGCGGTACTGAATTCCCCTGATACACCTCCATACATCCTTTCGTGACATCCAGTTTGGTTGAATATACGACCAATGTTTCTGAGAATCTTTGTTTCTTGTAGCCATCTTGTACAGTTTTCAAACGACAACATTGCACAACTGTTGTCACCAAAGCAGGCAGGTCTCTTGATGCCCCTCATCTGCCTTATCGCATCCTCTGCACCGATGCTTCAAGAACTGAAACCGTTGAGACAGACTCCCTTTCTCAGACGCACGCACCCGAAGGGGAAGAATGAGTCAATGTAGAGAGGGGAAACCTGATCTAACTGTTCTCTTCCTCTGTCTTGGTTTCCTGACATAACCGTCGTCTTCCTCACATTTCTAGCTCTGACAGCTGGACCTACTTCCACGCACGCAATCACGCAGCGAAAAATTAACACTCATTCTTGTATTCTCATGCTTTTTCTAGTATTGATTCATTACTGCGTGCACAATGACTCACTAAGCTGAAAGCGACCAGACAGTAACAGACAAAGTGACAGTGGTTTTGGTCCTCTGCTGTTCCAGGGCCCTTCAGAAGAGGCTGAGGAGGGTCCCTCGCAGCTTGAGCCTTCTACATCTCAGGTCCCAGCGGAGGAGGAAGGGGAGTAGATAGGATGCCTCTCTACCTACCTCAAGGTTTGGCCTCAGACAAACAGGGGTACAGTCTGACTCCTATCTGTGATGGGGATTCAGGAACACACACACTCACACACACAAAATCATTGCATACGGTGGTTTCTTCTCCTCATCCGATACTGTACCCTGGTTTTGTTGGTTCACTATAAGAGTTTGGTGAACAAACTCTGTTTTAACATGGATGGATTTGATCTTTGGATATGGCTTTTGTTAAAGGAGTAGTTCCACATTTTGGCCAACACCCTTTCCTCACTTTCCTGCCCGAGAGTTCATTCAGAAGCTTGATACCACTCTACGGTAAATTAAGCTTCTGCCAACAACTGATGAGCTTAGCTTAGCACAAAGAGTTGAAACAGACAGAAAGAGCTAGCCTAGCTCTGTCTAAAGGGAACAAAGTGTGCTTACCATTACCATCTAAAGCTCATTATCTAACATCTTATATCTCGTTTGTTTAATCCATAAATAAACCAAAGTGTAGAAATTACATTTTTTTATGTTTTTACAGGGGTCATGTGCCTTTTGAGTTTACTAGTAGGTGGGTTTGTTATACCTTTTGGCAGAGCTAGGCTGTTTCCAGTCTTTATGCTAAGCTAAGCTAAGCTAATCCTTTTTCAATTCAATTAATTCTAGGCAAGAAAGCCAAGAAGCGTATTTCCCAAAATGTCCAACTATTCCTTTTAAGGATTCTTGCTTTCCTGTCCCTCCCAGTGTGTGTGTGTGCGAGTGTATGTGTGTGTGAGTGTGAGTGTGTGTGGTGGTTGTGTGGAGAGGGGGGCAGGGTTGCGGGCTAAAATGAGAGGGGGGTTTCAAGAAAAAAAAGGAACCAAACTAAACCGTTTTATTGAAACATGTTTCTAAATCAAGTGCCATGAATCCTCATATGAAACGGGAGCAAGACGGTGACATTTTTACCAATGTTACAATATAAACATGGTGCTCTGAAGTCATTATTATGAAAGTAGACGTGAAAGGTTTTAGCCCAAAATGAAATATCCAATTTGGGGAGGGGAGAAATGTCTTATTACGTTCATTGTTCAGAGTAAAAAATACATTGCAAATGTCAATGTAAGCAAGAGTACAGTATTCAAGTTAATAACCTCAGTGAACACCGTTTTTTTCTTCCCCCTTCCAACCAGCAGCTGTTTTAAGAAAAAAAACACCCAAAGGTTTTAAATGGATGTTTCATTTTGGGTAGAAATCCTTCATATATACTTCAGTCAACAACAGCGTTGACGTGTCATTTTACCACACTCAGGATTTTACTATTACCGTGCTTTTACACCATATTGAAACCTCAGGTACAAAACTATTCAGGAACATGTTGTCAGTCTACTCAGTAATAATTATTGTGCTGTGTTTGTTGTGCATTTCTGATCTGTATTTGACATTACCAGTATGCCTTGACACAAAGACCTCATTTAAACCTCACTTGCTCTCAGTTTCTTAATCTCTCATTCTACCTCAGTAACACAAAAGACAGACGATCTCCAACAAAGTGATTCTCAACTCCCTCAACAGCAACGACACACATTTGCTGTATACACACACACACACACACACACACACACACACACAAACAAACACATACACACACACACACACACACACACACACACACACAGAGATAGAGAGACACGTACACACATACAAACAGGTTCATGTGCAGATATACAACACAGACAGGCAAAGGGTTTTCAAGACCTACATACCAACACACAGAAGCAACTAGTACACTCCTACAGAGGATTTTACTATCGGTGTACAAATAAAAGCATCATTTCTTTAAAAAAAAAAAAATTTTGTTAAAAGCTGAAAAGAGACTTGGTTTGTTCTCCTGGGAAATAAAATGCAGCCAATAGTTTACAACAACTTGATAAAATAATTGCTTTTTAGGGTATAGTTCCTTATGAAATACTTGTTTTTTTTTTTGGGTCGCTTACTCTTTTCTCATTTTTACTACATCATGTATTTTCTGATTCTTACACTGTAAATTGTATGTGTGACACTCTTAATTCATGTGATTTGAAAGGAAGGGCAGCAAATAACAACACGGTGCTGAAATACATTATGATTATGGAAAACAACAACAACAATCACCACAGTTGCCTTGTATGAAAATTGCCAAATAAATTGTGGGGGATTCATTAATACTAAACGCTGCATCAATAGCCCTGCCTTTGTTTGGCCAATTTTTAATAGAAAAATTACCTAAGTTGTTCCTTTCCTTCCTAATTGGCTATTAAAAGCAAGAGTATAACCTTGCCGCAATGTGACAATAATGTGTAAATGCAAAAACTATAATGTAACAGAAGCACAAGTAGAGTCAGCAAAAGTAACACTGTTTATTAAGGAACATCTATCTAAAGATTGTGTTACTGTTCATACCAGACCAAGTGAGGCTGTAGCAGGAAAACCCCTGATTTTCATTTGTTGTTGCAGAAGTTACATGGTCTTGCTTTGAAGGGTCAGTCCACCCAAATTACAAAAAAGAAACATACAGTATTTAACATTAGTGGTATCCAGCCATGCAGATAGATTTGGCTTTATTTGGCCAGGTTTTAAAATATCTGTTCCTTCTTCTGGCACTTCAATGCAAGGGAAATTTTATTGGGATTTTGTTTGTGGTCGGACATTATTGTGCTCATGGTGTGAAAAGAGAAACAAAACTATCTGCATGATAAGATAACACTAGAGGTTAAGTATGTAAACATGTTTGTAATTTGGGAGAACGCACATTTTAGGGTTAACTCATTAAAAAAAGTTGTACATTTTATCTGTAATAATTCAGTAACAATTTACTTGTCATACACCTGTAGGATGCTGTTGGTATTTTGGAGGACCATGTATCTCTAGATTACCAAATTATTTTGTTCTAAAAATCAAAGGTTTCTAGCCTCCAGTCTGTTTTTACAGAAATATATTTTGATACCTTGTTGGACAGGATTTCTGCATTTAAACTGACAGCCTGTTGCAATTGCTTCTGCTGTCATCCTGCGTGGTAGACATTTATCCAACTACATATCACTTACTGGTCGTCCATTACATGACTTGAATATTACCCATTATTTACTGTATATATCAAGTGTTCTTTCCACCTAAAACTTGCTTATTTTATCACTGATTACATGTTGTATCCCAGTAATTTTATGTATTTCAGCACTGTTGACTAAATTGCTGCCAGAGAAGCTTAATTCATTTACAGACAGGTATGTTTTCATGTTCAACTGCATTGACTTTACTTTTTTTGCCCTCTGGACTACCTCTGAAAACTAACAAGCCTGGGAAATCTCTGAGGAAGTTGTTGGTTAGTCGTACCTAACCTTTTTCCATCAGACCCTGCAGGCGATGTGGATCATGAAATCTTGAAATAACTGTCAAACTAGTACTGTTGTAGTCCACTCATCTCATCTCACTACATTCATATCACCATAATGAATGGAAGTCAGCCTGAAGGGTGCCTGTTAATTTAACTACAGCTAAGTCAATGTTTGTTATTTTACACAAGCTGTGTCTGGATATTTACTCTCTATATGGGGAAAATGTAGTTCTGTGATCTTACTAATAGTGATATAGTTACATACAGTACTTGATCCATTTTCAACTATTGAAAAGTTGAAGTGTAACTTGAGAAATCATCTTTTATCCCTTACTTTTAACACCATTTTGTAGTTATGTTATTGATGTGTCCTCATCCACTTCATTAATACAACTCACAAACCTGTGATATATATTTTGTTATGATTCTTTACCATGTGATTTGTGTTATCCTGCTTCTTTATTGCTTATCAATAAAATATCACACGTATCAACTCTCCTTTGATATAGATTTGTACAACAAAACCCCTTTTTTCAAATTGGTTTAAATAGTTTTAATGTATACAGATGGAAACAGTCCTTCATTGGTCAATAAAGAAGAAACAAAATAAGGGGACAGTTTACTCAAGAATGGTAACACATCCAGTGTTCAAGCTCTTCAAAGATGCAAGACCACAAAATAAGTATAACACAAATTTACATTTCTCTCTTATCAAATGTGGAAGTAGATATTGAAGCTCGGAAGAACTTCACTGACAAGCTACCAAACATTTTAACAGCAATGACACAACATGATTCAAGAAAAGTGCATCACACTGCATTTGTGCGACAAACAGTGCAAGATCATATGTGATGCATCCCTTTAAACTCCCTTATTGTACATGCACCCTACATTTTTTCCCCCTATAATCCACTGCCATTCCACGCAATCGTGGTGGTAATGAAAACGTTCACAAAAGCTCCAGTTGTTCACAAAAACAGTCAAGTTGTCCCTTTGTTTTCCTTCCTGAGCGACAGTCTGTGTGTCGATGAGGCCAGTGGCCCCGCAAACTAATATCAACTAATGGAAGAAAGCCGCTAAGCGTTGAGAGCTTTGGCTACATCTGTGAAGACCAGACGACTGGGCCTCTGTGTGGTCCCCTGGGAGGTTGTGAGAGTCTGCAGAGGAGATAAAACTGTTAGTGACATTAAGAGCACATGGTTACTCCAGCTTTGAACAGCTATAACAGTTAGTTCTCAGAGTATAATATTATGTTTTGTTAGATTTCAGGACCACCAAAGCAGCTAAATCAACTCAATATTTTAGGATTAGAATGTGATTTCTTAAACCAGAGAAATTGTCTGAAAACATACAGTATACAAACAGATCAGGGTATGTAGAAAGTTCAATTTGTAAAAATGACAAAGGAAAATCTATTAAAAATGCCAACAGGCATTATTCTCAATGCAATGCTCATTAGAAACAAAAACTTAGCTATTTAGTGGGTTTGCAACTGCATTTAATCTATTTCATGAACAAATCAAGTTTACTCAGTTGTCATGGGGTTGGTTCAGTTGACATTTGTGAGCTGCAGATGAAAGCTATGGACAAAGATAGTACGTGGGCCTTGAGCTTGAGATTTTGAGTTCATGTTATAAAACCTTTGGCTACTGAACAAAAATCGATTGAGTACCATATAAAATAAATAAAACTGCACTTTTTTTTTTTTCTTTTCTTTTTCTTTACCAGCACTTCTCAGCATATTACTGACTGTTCTCCTCTGGAAGTCTTTAATGTGTGATGCTGTTTAGTACACACATCAAATTGGATTTGGTACTTGGCCTGTGAAATATTTGATTTTTAAAGTATCAAGTTGAGGGAGCAGAAAGGAAAGGATGAAAGATAATAAGGATGAAGGTTTGAAGTTAAAGTGTGTTAATGCGTCTTCTGTTAGCACATACTTTAATATATACCGATCAGCCATAACATTATGACCACTGACAGGTGAAGTAAATAACACTGATTATCTCGTTATCATGGCACCTGTCAGTGGGAGGGATATATCAGACAGCAAGTGAAGATTTTGTCCTCAAAGTTGATGTGTTAGAAACGGGAAAAATGGGCAGTGTGAGGATTTGAGCTTTGACAAGGGCCAATTTGTGATGGCTAGACGACTGGGTCAGAGCATCTCCATAACTGCAGCTTTTGTGGGGTGTTCCCGGTCTGCAGAGGTCAGTAACTATCAAAGATGGTCCAAGGAAGGAAAAGAGGTGAACCAGAGACAGGGTCATGGGCGTCCAAGGCTCATTGATGCACGTGGGGAGTGAAGGCTGGCCCGTGTGGTCCGATCCAACAGACGAGCTACTGTAGCTCAAACTGCTGAAAGAGTTAATGCTGGGTCTGATAGAAAGGTGTCAGAACACACAGTGCATCACAGTTTGTCACGTACGGGGCTGCGTAACATAATGACCACCAGCGTGCCCAGGTGGTCATAATGTTATTGCTGATCGGTGTAGATTAGTAAATATAAAATTAATTGATCTAAAAATTATTTACAAACATCTAACCGGGTTTTTGTTTGAGATACTGAAATAATGATAGCATGAAAGAATAAGGATTGCGGAGGAAAAAAGAGGGATGAGAGAGATGGTTCAAAAGCCACACAGGTGATACTTTACCATGTTTGCCTTTTACCATTATGCCATTGTCAAAACTTAAAAGAAATAAAACAAAATAAAGACAAATTATGACAGTTACTGAATAACAGCTATTAATGGAACAAAATAAGTGTAGATTATCTATCAGTAGCCTAAAGTTAAGCATAGATGTAGAGTGATATGGCAAAAATAGAAACTTTATCATAATAACAAAATATACAAACAGACTTTATTAAATTTACAGCTAAAACAAGCCACCTGAAACACTTTCATCCACTAAACTGGGGCATCAGAAATTATCTGAAGAATGTCACATCATACTTTTATACTTTGATGAAAGTTTGATGGGAAAGATTGTCTAAGCCACTGCTCAGGAATATGAAATATGGGTGTCGTAGCTTCTGTGGTCATCAAACCATTCAATACTTGTGGTCGGAATGAGAGCTTTTCATTCTAGATATGTGAGGACCATCTTACCTTGGCATTGGGACCTGTGAGGCTGCCTTCCCGGCCGTGGTCCAATAGTTCCTGTTCCAGCAGGTCATCTTGTTCTTCAGCCGGGTCAAAGTTGTACATGGGCATGAGCTGGTGCCTCAGCTTCTCCAACCTGCATGATGAGAGTTAAGTGGTGAAGACCAGTAGGCAAAGATTTGGTGGCCCATACCAACCCTCCACCTACCGCCCGCTGTGCAATGTACGTACACTATATATACACTGCTGTCTCCAAGTTCCCTATTAATTCCAGTGCAACCAGTACTTAATTTGTGTCCGTTTGTTTGGGAATATATGTACCATGTGGACACATTATGAACTAAGATAATATAGCTTTTTAAACAAATTTTACAAGACACATCCACAAAATATCACAGTGCTACAGGAATGACTTCAGTTGACATTATATGTTATTGATGCAAATTCTGTCACAAATTTGACAACTAAAACTAATTGACGTCTAGTAAACCTGCAGCTTCTGGGGCTTTTTCTATCTGTGAGATGAGCAAATCAAATCTTTATAAACTTACCGCTTCCGTTTCCGAATATACAGCATCTAGGATGAAGAACATTTATGATGAGAAAGAAAAACAAGTAAAGTTATTTATAGAAGGGACTTTTCTGTGTCAAGACAAATATACATAAATTGAAACATGATATTGAGAAGACAAGGAAGACATTCCAGTTCATTGGGGGAAAAAAAATAAATTTCTACTGAATCAAATTCCTTACAATTGCCACTGCTAAGCCAATGACAGTGATGATGCCAAAGGGTACAAGCACCATTCCCATCCCTGAGCCCTCGATCACCGCCTCCGGAAACGTGGTGGCATTGAAGCTGGTCTCGTTTGTTGTTATAGTAACAGTCATTAATGTTGTTCTAGAGGTGACATTGTCTCTGGTGCCCGAGGTCGTCGAGAGGAAGGGTATCGCGGTGGTCGTAGCAGATGTGGAGAGTAAACTTGTAGTTGTCTTAGCTGCAGTTACAGCCATGGTCAGGTGTAACTGTTTCAACTGAAGGATGTATTTACAATCTCAGCGTGGATGTTGTTGCGTCGCTCAGCGTGTGGTGTGTCTCATGGTCGACACAGGTTCCCTGTGGTTTGAGGTCGGCTGAGGCATTGATGATGCTTTGGCCATATGATCTGGAGAATTCAACCTAAAATAAAAAGGTAAAGCTGTCTGTGATTAATGTTTAACCATATAGGACAAAATGCAATGTGGTGAATGTAAATAAAGGTGAGGTGATCCTTTAAATCTTTAAATAAATTGCTAAAATATAATTTCCATTTTGCTTCTGTGCACTTATTATTTAATGAAATCTTTGTTTAAAAAAAAGATTCAAACATGTCAGTTTTGGCACACCCCACCTTTGTTTTCATTCAAACCACGGCTGATTGTGCCAGCAGAGTGGTAGGTGTTTCAGGGCAGGATGTGGGTAGAAAAAGGCACAGGAGGAAAGTGGCATAACAAACTTGATAAAATACCAAGGAATACTAACCACTCAAACTGAAATCTGCACGGTGAGGAAATATGTTGGCAGCACGTTAAAAACGTCACCCCCAACACACACACACACACACACACACACACACACACACACACACACACACACACACACACACACACACACACACACACACACACACACACACACACACACACACACACACACAGCTTCCATAAATATCCACTACATCCAAGACTCTGTACATGTACCTCCCACACACACACACACACACACACACACACACACACACACACACTGTACACATCCCATGAGCGTGAAGAGCAATTTATCTTGAAGATCTAAATATATGAAGAGTTTTAAAACATGAACATGCTTTTCATTTTAAAGCAGTGTTACATGCTGACACAGGAAGGCAGTGAAAATAGACACATGATCCATTCCTCTCCCCTTAGTGCATCCTGTCTGCTTGTACTTTTAATGAGGAACATGTGCAGCTGAAGCAAACAACCAATGAAAACCAAAGGCTAGGATTCAGTCATTGCTGTTTGTCTGGTTAACAATCCCTGCACTGCAACAAAGACAGAGCCTGCAAACACTTGACATCTTTGTTTGAATCATGTTTTGGTCTTATTACTGTGTGTGACTGATACATAACATGTTATTTTTAGTCAAGATGCACTCTATCTCAGCTGTCCTGAACAAACAGCTGAGCTACTAATCCTGCCAACGTGACCAGCCCCTACTCCATGTGTCCTCTCAGATTAGAGATGCATACGTACCTTAACATACAAAATGCATGACTTCAGAGGTGAGCTGCGGCAGGCCAGGGCTGGCTAGAGAAGGGAAAATTTCATTGGAAGAGGCAGCATTTCCTCCAGTGGCTGCCCCTCCTCCTCTTCTTCTGTTTCCCCCCTTTAGCAATGCAGGTACTGCTCAGGCTGTTTACATTGACAAATCAGCCATTTTCTCTGAAGATGGACTCCACACACCGAAGTAACCCTATCCCGACAGCCTCCAAGAGATCCCCTTCCTGTTCTCAGATTGCCTCCTAGGATCTACTCCCCCCGTCTTGCCCTTCCTTGTATTTCACACAACAGAGGCTGCTCTAGGGATGCTGCAAACAGAGATCAGTATGGCAAGCTCCCTCCCCCCTCGCCCTGCAATTGGTCTAATGGCTTCAAAATGACAGATGCGGTTGGCTCCCTGAGCTGTCTATTTGGCTTTGCAGGGGTGAGAATGGGATTTAATGGCTCTGCACACCAGATGCTGTCCGGCCTATGTGAATGACTGCATCCGGGTGGCAGGTCTGAGGAAATTAACCCTATAATGTCTCTCCTCTAATCCTTAATGACCTGAATTTACTCTATAAGAAAAAGACAAAACAATCTCATAGATTTATTTTACTTTAATGTGAAGGATTTGTGCAGTCATTCACAAACATATGTTATTGCAAACATCATCGACTCTTGTTATATCATTTTGTGTAATTCTAACATGTTGACAACAACTGCAGAATATCCTGAATGTCTTCAGCTCATTTTAAACAAGTTCCCAGTCATCATCGCCACAAATTCTGAAAGAGTTCAAATCAGCAGTAAATATCATCATATTTTAATCAATTATATACTAGGGTGTTTGGATTAAAAAAACAATAGCAAACAATATAGTAACTTTTATTTTTTTAATTTTAATGAAGACTTATTTAATTAAATTCTCATTCTTCAATGTAACTATTTACCCATTCAATTTCTAAAAAAAAAAAGCAAAACAGTAAAACAGTACTGTCACAATGTACACCTTGCGTTAACATTATTTTTAACCTAATAAACATTTGTAACGAGTGCCAACCTGTAATTCAGAACATGAATAAATACAATACATTCATACCTTCATAATCGATGGTTCCATCTCCATCTTTATCCGCCTCCTTCATCATCTGCTCGGCCTCAATCTCGTTAAGAGGTTCCCCAGCGTTCATGAGTACGTATCTGGTAAGTCATATGGAACATGAGCATGATAACCAACAAGTTTTCATTTTATTCCTGAATGTGGATTTTAATTTGTGTTGAATAAATAACGTGTCACTGACCAGTGATCCAGTATACAGTAGATCAAATTAAAATAATTAACTTATTCGGTGCACAGCAACTGTTTGTGCTTTTCTTTTCCATCCATTATGTTATTCTTACTTCAGTGTGTTCCAGTCAATATATCCCTTGGCCTCTTTGTCAAATACTTTGAAAGCAGCTCTAAGTTCAGCATCCTGGTTCTTGGTTCTTTCGTGGTACAGTGCCATCAGACCCAGGAAACTGTCACAGTTAAATACCCCTTTACCTGAAATGTCACAAAAACAATAAGTTTAAACACATCATCATTGTTGTGTTGTACACAAAGATATACACCAATCAGACATAATATTACCCCATTACCCTGGTGGTCATAATGTTATGTAGTCCCATACCAACAAACTGTGATGCACTGTGTGTTCTGACACCTTTCTATCAGAACCAGCATTAACTCTTTCAGCAGTTTGAGCTACAGTAGCTCGTCTGTTGGATCGGACCACACGGGCCAGCCTTTCACTCCCCACGTGCATCAATGAGCCTTGGCCGCCCATGACCCTGTTTCCAGTTCACCTCTTTTTCTTCCTTGGACCACCTTTGATAGGTACTGACCTCTGCAGACCGGGAACACCCCACAAGAGCTGCAGATTTGGAGATGCTCTGACCCAGTCGTTTAGCCATCACAATTTGGCCCTTGTCAAAGCTCAAATCCTCACGCTTTCCTGCTTCTAATGTTCACTCGCTGCCTGATATGTCCCACCCACTGACAGGTGCCATGATAACCAGATATTCAGTGTTATTCACTGCATACATATGGTAGCTATATAGAAGAGAAAAACAACAATAATCATAACATACTGTATCTCTACGGTAAAAATAAGTGGAGTCATTTTGTTTCAGGAAAAAAGAGGTAGAGGGGAAGTAGGAAATAGGAAAGGAAATGGCAAACTACATCCTCCAGCATAACGTGTGTGTGTGTGTGTGTGTGTGTGTGTGTGTGTGTGTGTGTGTGTGTGTGGGTGGGTGTGTGTGTGTGTGTGTGTGTGTGGTGGGTGTGTGTGTGTGTGTGTGTGTGTGTGTGTGTGTGTGTGTGTGTGCGGGATGCGCCAACAGTCTTTTTGTAAAGTAAAGCCTGTTATACACAAATCACACATAGTGAAACACTGACACCTAGTGATTATTGTAGTAACCTGCAGTAAAAACAGAATACTGCAGTATTAGATAATAACAGGCTTTTTTATAGTGCATTTTGGAAGATGTTGCTCTTTTAAAAAATTACACTTGGGTTTGCTTTATAAATACTAAATCTAGTGAGATTTGCAATTAAAATCCAGACTCAATTGGGTGCAAAGGGTAATTCAAGTTTGTTTTAAGATTAATTTATCTTAACCTTATCAGAGCAGGTGGAAAACATTCATTTTATCTACCTTCCAGCACTTTAGCTAATGTTAATGGCAAACTTAAGCTAATGTGAATAGCCAGGCTATTATTGCAGAACCTAATTTAGCACTTTAATTACTTACTTGGTTTGGGTTGAGCTTTAGACAGATAAAGCTTCTCCATTCTCACATCCAGACGCAGCTTAGAATACATACAGGCTTGGCTTAAAGGCATTTAATATAATACATCTTATAATGTAACACAGTCAGATACACCACCACTAAGGTCTCAAAAACAAAGGTAAATGAACAGATTTCTAACACACAACAACAAAAATTAAGATCATACGCTTCTAAAAGATACGATTTGTGGCAGGACTCTTGTACTGGATTGCAGTTTATATAAGTTAAATTGTGTGTAAGACCCTAACTACCAATCTATATTATTTTAAACTTAGTAAACATTTCCATAGTATGGGGTTTACAGTCATTGCAGGGTTATAGTCACCATTTTTGTCCACATCTTTGGCCATCTGGCTGAGCTCTCTCTTTGTAGGATTTATTCCCATTAAACTCATCAGTCTCTCCAGCTCCAGGGTCTTCACATCTCCATTTCCCTCTTCGTCAAACATCTCGAAAACTCCTTTGTACTCTGTGATCTGCTCTTCTGTTAACTTGCTGGCCTGGAAGAAAATAAGGGAGTTGCAGTATTTTACAAGTATTGTAATATTAATTACGTCATGTTTAATTTAACAATGTTAATTATTAGAATTGACAAAATGTTTGTATGTAAATGTAGGTTAGTTCCTTTGTTATAAGGTTCTCACCATGTTTCCTTGTAATCCTGAGGACAAGCACTGTGACAACAGTTACAGTAGAATGAGAGGATGTCTGAGCCTTATCATTACTACATTTCTAATGCTCTTTCCCCAGAGCATAGAAGAGCATGCTTCAAGACCTTTTATGGCACTTAAAGGATGGACTTGCTAATCACCCATGAGGAATATTTGGAGACTGATCTCAGCTAACAAATGATATAGTTATATCGGAAAATCACTAGTTTGGTAATGCTGTAATTAGATTAACTATAATGTTATTCTCAAACCAGGGCAAAAAGGGGCTGAAAGACAAGATAACAAAATGTCTGAGTATCAGATGCATTCTCTGACCTCAACATCACATGGTCCACTTATGGGAACTGCAATTAACTTGCTGTTAGCCATTAGCAGGTGTTTGTGCAGCCCCCAGTGACCGTCATGAAAGCAGACAACCAAATAAGGAGGCACTTAACTGCAAGAAGTTATTTCCAACATTGCAATGGGAACATTAAGAATTTCCCATTTGTTAGTCGAGGGGAAGAGCTATGAATCTTTGTGTGCCTCATGCCTCCAATGATACTCTATGTATTCATAGAATTTGAATGAAGATACCGTACCAAGCAAACAAAAAGTAAAGTTAATAAATAAAATGGATATTGTCATGATGCATTTTCACTGAACCACAGATTAAGTCATATAATCAGAACCAGTTATAACAAAAGATTGTTTTAGACATAGTAAAGTTTGGATCAATCGTGTAGAAGAATGAATGAATAAATTAATGAATCAGTTGATATGACCAGATTATATTCATTGGGCTCCCTCTGACCTAAACAAAAAGAAAGTTTACATTATATATAAAAGGGTTTAAAAATTAAATGCTAAAGAGATGTTCTCCTAGGTTTTCCCTGACAATGTTAATTTACATGCCGGTGCTCTGAGAAGTTGTGTATCTACAAAGCAATATTGTTTATGATCAGGGAAAACATGATGGATATACAGTTTTCTTCCTGCATCTTTACAACCCAATTCGTTAGCACGTCACGATCGAATGTTAATATCTAAATTCTACTGACAAGCTATAATGAAGATGACCCTGATGTGATTCCAGGTACCTGGTATAAAAAACATCCTAAGTATTCTTTATGTGGCACGTGGTAAAGATTACTGATACATTTTGTAGAAGAGGGTGGTTGACTAAACTTAAAAAGAAAGCCAAAAAATGACCTTTTGACATAAACAAACTCAAAATCACAATATATATAACAACCATACTATAATTCTATAACTTGCTAGCCTAAATGAACCTTGTGGTGAGATTGCTCTTCATGGTCAGGAATGAACTTTAAAATCTCAGCTTTTTATCTGCATTTGCAAGGATCATGAACCTTTGATCCAGTGTTTGGTGATTCAAGATAGTGTTGGATGTTAGACTTAGACTTAGACTTCACTTTATTGATCCCTTTGGGATGACTCCCGCAGCTTACAAGAACACTTGTATAGAAAATAGAAGAGGTATAAAAAATACAGTATAAGATAAACAATAAACTCTTAGCTAAATATAGAAAGTAAACAATAATAAACAGTAAACAATAAACTCTTAGCTAAATATAGAAAGTAAACAATAATAAACAGTAAACAATAAACTCTTATAGAAAGTAGAGATAAGAATAGAAGTAAAATAAAATTCACGGAAAATAAAATAAAATAAGATAAATGTATAGAACTGTATAGAGGATAAATTTAGATAAATAAAGATAAATATATAGGACTGTATATGGCATTGTGTTATTATACAAATTAAATTATTGCACTTAAGTGGTGGATTAAGTTATTGTACAAAAAAAAGAAGAAGAGTGTCCAGGTATGTATGAGTAGATTATTAATTGCACAGTGAGTGGCTACCACTCCTTCCCTTCTGTACTCTTTACCCTATTTCCTCCTCCCCCCGAGAGAGGAGTTGTAGAGTATGATGACATGAGGGACAAAGGAGTTCTTGAGTCTGTTGGTCCTACACTTGGGAAGGAGCAGCCTTTCACTGAACAGGCTCGGGAGAGCTACTGGAGAGGCAGCCGTCTCCTACAGCGCCAGTAACTAACTGAGGATGGATGGGTAGGCTGGTCTGTGACAGATCAACAGAAGGGTGGGGTGGGTCTGGCACTGTGTCACCTGAGCCTACTTCAAACCCCAGACAGTACATGTAAACACAAATTCAAATTTAAAAGCAAATTTATCAGTTACACATCGCTCAAGTTAAAGCAATTATTTCTTGTACGTATGTTCCGGCGGTCATATGTGGATGCTTCATATATTCACTTGTGTACTGGTTTCCTTAGGACTGGAGTGAAATGCAAAACAAATTAAAGTTAGAGACTCTGAGGGACTTTAATATTCTGCTTTCTGATGTTTTAATAATAGGAGTACTTTTGATTTATTTTTTTAATCAGTGTGTCTGCGCGCAATGACTGTGTGTAACTTAATTGTCTTCATTGTAATGTATCCTATATTAACTGTTCTCAGCTCTCCCTCATAAAAGAGATGTTAATCTCAACAAGACTTCCTGCATTAATAAAACCTAACTGACCACTATTTGTTTGACGTAATGTACTGACTGATTGCAAATATTTGTATGTCTATCCAGCTAATTATTTAACAAATAAAAGCTATTGTTACGGTTACATTTTGTGACATTTCAGGGAAATGAACCAATGTTTTACTGTGCCAGTGTTTTAGAACTGCACCACAAATTAACCAACAACTTGTTAGGCACTAAAATAAGAGGTGCTTTTGAAAGAGTTCAAAAGGATATGTGGAATTATACTGGCACATGCTTAATATATATTAATATGTCCCTCTTTAAATCCCTCTTTCCATTATTTGTATAGTGAATCTACCTATAGAGGCTACCTGAGAAACACAGTAGAGCACACTACACACAGTGCCATCAGAACACACGCTTTCCTAATTAGCTACAGCCAGATTGTGTTGTTGACACTGCTATTATTAGCTATCTACAGAGAGAGAGAGAGAGAAAGAGAGACAGAGAGAGAGAGAGCCCTGCAGAAATCATTAATACCACTTCCTACTTTTGGAGCCAAGTTGGGGCCCGACTGACTAACTGACTCAGCCTTTCAGTTAAGACTGGTTTGCAGGAAAGAAGAAAAGAAAAGAAAAAAAAACAACACCAACACCAAAGAAACGAACACCGTGTTCTCTTGGCTTTCGACCCACTCTAATGAAATCCACATGTACAACAATGAGCAGTACTAATCATTGCTCAAAGTGATTGATAACACTAGCGTCTCTAGCTGTAGTTAGATAAACACCAACCGAAGGTTCCCCAACCGTCGCTGCTGCAGCGTGGGGTTTCCCAGCGCTGACTGCAGGGTTACCGCGCCCATCTCGTCGTTCGATGGCCGGACGAGAGTGTTGCTACGGAAAGGGCAGATGTTAATCTTGGCAACAGGGAGACAGTAGGCTGTCTTTTTGAATGAGGTATAGTGACTTTAAAGATTAGCTTTTTTTTTTTTTTTTTTGTCTGCCTGGGCAGTGTCTTCTAGTACAAGGCTAGTGGGTGTGATTCCCCCCCCCACACACACACACACCTCTCCCCTCCCCTCTCCGGTTGGTTGACTGAGGTTGTCGAGCTCCTCGCCGTCGCCTGCGTTCGGGAACGGCTGCTCCTCGGAAAACTAACGTTAGCAGGCTAGCTAGTTAGTAAGCTAGCGTTAGTGGCGCTCGTTGATGCGTGGATCGGAGGTGTACGCCGTCTTGTTTTCCAGTCAATGCCAAAACGCAAAAACAAACGCGAATTGAATCAGGTAAGGTGAAATAAAACGACGATCATGCTACTTCCACATCTTTCTCAGTGACTGTTAATAGCATTGGCTAATGAATTGTGGCGGAATTGAGCTGTCCGGGGGTGGGGTAGCGATAGCTAGCGTTACCCTCGTAGCCATTTAGTTAGCTGCGGTTAGCTAACGTTAAGTTGGATATTTTATTATAAGCACACACAAGCAGCGGAGGCACAGGGGTGTCTGCAGCGGTGGATCCTGGCGCTCACTATTTACGGCTAATAGGCAAATTGCTACAAAAGTTATCTCCACGTCTAACTGGTTGTCGTCCAGTGAATTGAGATAACCACTGTTAGTGTTAGCCCCTGGCTGCCGGTGGACTGGCGGTAATGTTGGCCGGTGAGGCTGGGTGTCAGTGATGGCCCAGCGGTGGTGCTTCTTGGCCTAAAATACAGTACTTATAAAAAAAACAAAACTGTGTAGTTTACAGCCAAAATACATCGAGAGACAACTGTGGTGGTAATGTTAGCACCCTCAGCTTAATGGTTAACTAGTACTTTGCTTTGTGGTCGAAATGTCACATTAAAAGATGTTGGTGTCATTTGATGATGACACACTGGGTTGGGCTCGAACAATAAACGTCCCGTAAACAAATTAACAGCGAATATTGGTTATTGGCGATACAAGGGCAGTGAGCATGAGTACTGAGCTCGGAAACTGCATACAAATATATATATAGTTATATTTACAACAGCCTCGCTTTATTACCGTGAGTTATTGTGGCCGCGTTAACACCCTATTTTTTTTTTTTTTCTCTTCTATACAAGCCGAACTAATAAGTTAGCACATCGCTGCCTTCCTGCAACGAAACGACCGCGCCGGTGCAACGCCTTTAACTTGGGTTAGTAACGATAGTTATTTACCGCAAGTTAACTATCTGGCGCTTATGCAGCTATGGATGATAGCCGGTCATCTACTTTATGAAAAATCACCCGCATCTGTTATTGCATTTCTTGCTTATAGTGAAGTCAAACAGGCCATCGCCGCCCGACCTTGCAGCTTTTACAGGCTCAGGTCCATTACAGGATCCGAGAACCAAATAAATATACTGATACACCGTAATCAAATCAACCGTGCACTGTCGGCTTTAACGAGATTGTTAGTATGTAAGTAAGTGGATTTCTGGAGGCCAAGCAGCCACCGAGTTTCTAGGTTTACCCACTGTGTTGGCTCAAAAGCTAGCTACATAGCACTCCATGTAATTGCGGAAGAGCTGCTGAGTCTACCCGTGAGTGGCTGTGGTTACGGGGGGTTTTTATTTTTTGGCATTAAAAGCTTCTAGTTTGATTTGGTTTATCTACCATGACATTCAGCGAGTCTTGCGTTAGATCACCTTTGCTCGTTTACCGGGCATTGTTAAATCACAAGTGAAATTGTTGCTGATTTAAGAGAGTACATTGCTTTCTTGAACACTAGCTCTGCCCTGCCTGCAGGCCTACACTGTCAAGCCTGCTAGCAAGCTAACTAGCGGACAGCTAGTCTGCAAGATGGCGTTTAGCTGCATCTTCTCAGATTTCCATCAGTGCAAGTCATATTATCATTATATTGTGCAGCGTTGAATAAATGTAGAGTTTTTATTACACATAGTCAGATACTAATAACTCTAATCCTTGGTATTTTGCTACATTATGGTGCTGAATTGCAACAAATGTTCTTCTAAAATGTATGCAGAGTCTCGGTAGCCCAACCCCAACAAACTGACTAAAGCAGCTATCCAGCAGCTATTCAAATACAATGCAAACTAGACTACTGTTGTAGGCAAATCACAGTACTGCACACAGTGACTAAGTCAGCTATCAGTATGCTACATACCGTGGTAAACCAGTGCACAGACTGCACTTATACAAATATACATGCTAGTTGTATTTAGTCTATTGCTTTCTAATATCTGCTGTAGCTTCATTTCTGTTACTATAAAGTGTGCCACTTGTGTATGTAATTCTTCACTCGTCGAAAATGTAACTTCATCTTCGTTTATTAAAGCAAGAGAGGTACTGATTGTACAGTATCTGGTCACACTGGACAACACAGAGAGAGAGAGAGAGAGAGAGAGAGAGAGAGAGGGGCTGTATTAGGATTGTGATTTCACTGGCAGTGTGAAAATCCAGGCACTTGCTTTAAGCATGTTGTGTGTAAAAGAATTAAGATTAAACTCATCCTTTTATGATTAGGAAAACACATTTCTAATGCTTGGGCTAGCTTTGCCAGCTGTTTATGTTAGTGGACATGGATAGGATTAGAGACTCATTGAATGAGGATTTTAGCTTTTAGGATTACGGAGTTGTTCAGTGATATTGCTGGTTAGGGCCTTTTCTATGATCCAGCTTTAAACCTGTGAAACATTGCATTATCATCGTCTAACAGTACAGATAAGCTGACTCGTCCTTTGAGAACAGATGTAAACTATCGCAGAGAAAGATGCTTTTTTTAAAACTGGAAATGTAGGAGACACCTTTTTGAAAGTGGCAGGCACATACTGCCCTTAAGGGACCTGAGCACAGCTAGTGAGCTACAACTCCAGGCTGTTTGCCACTGCTCATTGTTTATCATGCAGTCAGCTGACCCTGATCAGGCGCTTGGAAAGGAGAAGTGATGAGGGAGAGGAACTCCTTAACTGTAAGCATCCACAGAGGTCAATGGGAAATAAGATTTCTTAATGTGGAATATTTAAAAGATAGATCTATACTCCAGGCCATCCCACCTCTTGATTTACTTTTGTATTTTAAATGTTTGGCATATAAACAGCCGAGAATGAAAATTAATTGCAACTTGTAATTATTTGTTTGAAAACAAAGTGTTTGTGAATGTGATACATCACTGAAGAGTATTTCAGATTGCTAACTATTCATTAGTTCATTTAGCAGTGACAGGACCCTGTCAAGTTGAACTCAAAAGCCTTTAATTTGGTTAATCATAACTGTAACCGAATGCTTAATAATAACTTAAGGGTACAATTTAGATTTTGTTAATAAATCATTATCAAAATATACGTATAAAATGACACAAGTACAGTGTTTTAGAGTGCTTTTTGACTGTTCATGACTACCTGTTAATACCGTATTTAGGGATAGAAAACACAAGATATTAATCAAACACTACTGTGGGCATCATTAAACGGATCTGAAAATATAATTCAGCACAACTGATTCAACTTGTATTTAATTTTCTCACATAAAAAAATATTGATCAATTTGAGAAAAGTTGAGACCATTGTTAAAATATGAACTGTATTTATAGAGATTTTCAAGGTGAGGATGGCATTCTGCTGTCACTTGATGATACTGCATAATAATTACATTCCATGACACATTTATTTATGGATTAAGGAGTATAAGAGGATAACCTGTGGGTTAAAAAGGTCAACCAATCAGAGGACCTAAAGGATAACATAGGCAGGTAGAGAAGATTTTCAGTCTTGTCCTGAAACTCCAGTCACATATAGGCCTACTGACTGAAATACACCAGGTAAGGTAACTGAATGGAGCAATGCTATTTCTCTGCGTTAAATCTGAAATAGATTTTAGTTTTATTTAGTCAAAGTTCATCGGATGTGCTAACGATTATTATTTTTTATACGGTAATGTTGCAGTTTCATGTATTATGCAAACCTCTGTTATAATGTTTGTTTTTTTCAAGATACCAGTTGGCAATTATCTCTCATAGAAGGCAACTTGCACAGACTATAAATGATGAGAGTTGCTATGTACTTAAAAATACAAAAAAAAATGCTTTCTGATAGTAATCTTCCAATGTCAGGTAAAATGTCTTTAGAAAGTAGCCCTTTGGAAGTCATTTTTTAAAAGTGTGTAACACTTAATCTGTAGAAAATCGTAGTCTAATTGATACTGTGTTATGTCAAAATTATGTGTGCATATTACATTTTTGTTGGCTAGCCAGTTTTCGGGGTGAAATTATATTGTCTAATTTGGTACCACAAAAATTTGGTATAATTTTTTAAACCTACACACACAAATAAATAAATTAATAAATTAATAAATAAATATTACTATATTTGGCCCTAATGTACTTCTGTTCGACACGTTTGAATAATTAATTAGATGGATCTGAGCACAAGGGAATTCATTTTCCAAGGTAACTGGAGTTTATCAATCAATAACTATTTCACAAACTAATACTCCAACTATTGTAAGTTTCTTTGGATAAAAGTGTCAGCTGAATTAATATAACGTAACTACGGACCTTATTCAAAATGAGACAGTACATTCATTAAGCTATTCACAAATGCTGCATACTGTCATGCTTTAAAAACTGCTATTATTGCTTTAAATAAATAGACTTGGACTTTGCATGTGTCATCAAACAGTTGGATTGCCATTTGTGTCACAGTTGCTGCATGAATGGACAGATATAACATTTTTTATCAGCAGTGTAACCAAAATTAGAAGTACTTATTGTGATACCGCAGTCTTTGTTAAGTATTTGCTGTCTTTTTTTCTGGCTTCCCTAAAGCGACAACTTGAAAGAATGCATTCATTTGGTTTGATAAATGAAACTGGATGTATTTCAAGATATGGTTCTTATATTTGTAGCATTTGGCTCATGACATTTTACGAGTTTTTAAAATGTGTTTTTATTATATGAACTTTGAGCGTGTCTCAAGGCTCTGCATTAATATAAGTGGCTTATTGATCACTGAAGTTCTGAGTATCCCAGGGATTGAGGTCAACAGGATAATGACTGCTTTTCGGATCATTGGAAAGTCATGTCTTAAAAGGATTTGTCTGGCAATCTAAATTGTGTGTCAGGATTATGTTTAGCGACATTGAGGGGGGAAAGTAAGGTTGAACCATAAACTTTACATTATGTATATTGTAGTCAAACAATTAAGGTGATTGAGCTGGCTTCAGGCTCACTTTGCTTACAGTTAAAAATATGACCTTGAATTTAAATCAAGGAAGATTTCTGTGAATGATTAATGTGCTTCTCTTTATTCTTTTTTAGATCAACAAGTGCCCCGGTAGCTGGAGTAAGGTAATTGAAAAAGCAGAATAAAATGAGTGAACTGGACCAGTTACGCCAAGAGGCAGAGCAGCTCAAAAATCAGATCAGAGTAAGTAAAAAAAATGGCTAAAAACCACTTTTTTTTAATGTCATACCATCAATTATCATTAAAAATATAATTGACAAGTTAAGTTGAAGGTAAGCCTATAGCACATAAATAGTTGTGTGATAAAGAAATGCCATGCCCTAAAGATTTTATTTTTTCTCCTTTCTAGGATGCCAGGAAAGCATGTGCAGATGCGACACTATCACAGGTAAAATTTGACATTATGATCCATCTCTTAGGCCGAATAGCGTTTGGTCTGAAATTAACCAGAGTACTTAATGTTTTGCAGATCACAGCTAATATTGACCCCGTTGGCCGAATCCAGATGCGTACAAGACGAACGCTGCGGGGTCATTTGGCTAAAATCTATGCCATGCATTGGGGAACAGATTCCAGGTACACTCACTGCCAGTATTTGTAACCTATGGTCCAAAGGGAGATTTTTATGTCGAGTTAAGTAGTGCCTAAATGTAAGAGTTGGTACATTGATGCAGTTAATATTGTGTTGCTGCAGTTTGGGAGAGATCTTTTTCCTGCAGTCATTTTCCTCAGTTTTTGGCTCATGATTCTAGATAAAAATAGATTTTGTGTGACAACTCCAATTGTTGTTGTGGTCGTGTTTATATTGCTGTTCTCATTTGTGTAGGCTCTTGGTCAGTGCCTCTCAAGATGGCAAACTCATTATTTGGGACAGCTATACCACAAATAAGGTAAGTTGTATGTTTTACAATGTTGTATGGGATTAATTGAAGTAATAGATCAATCTGCATCATCTAATTGGAAAGTAAACTGATAACAGTAGCAGTTCTGATTCAATGTCAGTGTTGCCATCTACATGCAAATAAAGTAATAGCTGTTGCATTTTTAAAACATGAATAAATGAATGATATGGGCCTGACTGCATCAATGATACTGTATCTGCTGTGTAAGCTTTCTTTATATTGTTCCTGCTCCAATATATTTAGTGGCATGCAAATTCTTGTGGAACCTGTAAGGTTAAACTCAAATTTTGAAGGAGGGAAACTAACTCTGCCCATGCTGCATTTATTTGGAGTTAACTCAAAAGGGTTGCAGATCAGCTGAGAGAGAGAGGTGTGTCTGTGTGTGTCTGTGTGTGTCTGTGTGTGTGTGTGTGTGTGTGTGTGTGTGTGTGTGTGTGTGTGTGTGTGCATGTGTGTGGCCTTTGCTTTGGGGCTGATGTTTTCTGGTGCACTGTTAGTGTGATGGGTGGAAGTGGTGAGCAGTTTGCATGCCTACTAGGCAATTTGGCCCTTTCCACCAAAGACAGAACATGTAAAATGGAGAATTGTGTCGGGTTCTAGTATATTGAAAAAGCTTTTGCGGTGACACTCAAAAAAACATTTACATTGAGCTTGATACAGACAATAAATCCAACTGGGAATTAAAAGATTAAAGGGTCATTCTTCCAATGTCATCAGTAGACTGAGAAGAAGTACTGAGAAGATTGCAGGCCAGATTGGGGTCAGAATTGTACATGGGATACCTTAATGCGTGTAGGGGCTCACAAATAGAAACACGGCTAGTTTCAACCTTTGTTAAATTAAGCTGCCACATTATGCTGTCTGTGAGTGCTGCTAAGTAGAAGCTCATTGATTGATTTATGCTATTATGTTTCCATCGAAATGGAAATGATTCTGGTGTGATTATACAGGATGCTGACTAATGTCTTAACAGTACATTCTGTGCTCTGTTCTCAATTCACTCGCTCATGTTACTTGGGTCATGGGTGCAACACTTGATGACCTGGCCTGGATGTCACTGTAATTTTGGGCTGAGTGCAAAAGAGTAGTGGGTGTTAAAGTAACTAGTTAAGCTTTAAAATTAGTTTGGCTTTGAAATTGATAGATCAGACGAATACCCACAGGTAATGGTTATAGATATTGTGCATTATCAGATTATAATGGCATTTATTTTTAGTTACTAGACTCCTAAAAAATATAATTACATTTTGGTTTGACAGAAATTGACTTTTAAGAAAACTAACAAATTTCTTTGTGTGTTTTGTTGTAGGTTCATGCCATTCCACTTCGATCTTCCTGGGTCATGACTTGTGCATATGCACCTTCAGGAAATTATGTGGCCTGTGGTGGCTTAGACAACATCTGCTCTATTTACAACCTGAAAACCCGTGAGGGGAATGTACGCGTGAGCCGTGAGCTCGCAGGACATACAGGTATATGGTTACTGATTTTTTTTCCTGCTGCATAATATTTTAAGCATTACAATGAAAGTCTTAAAAAATTACAAAAGATTGGTTTTGGTTATCACTTAATTGTCGACTAAGATGGATCGCACAAGTAAAATCTGACACCATATGCCATATCCTCTGAAATCACAGACAACTATAAGTAACATTCAGGTGTACTCAAGATTCTGAGGCCAATACTGTATGTTGCAAATAAAACATTTTAAGGTAATTGGTCAGTTATCATTTAAAATATATTTACAATCACATTTCTATGGAGTTTGTTTGTTTGTTTTTAAACTAATCTACTCTGTGATAATGAAGATATTGGGAGCCTAGACATGGTAAACAAACACATAGGCTGTACAGAAAAATGTAGTTAGGAATTACAGAACTACTCAGGCAGCAATTGTTAAATTAGACAAAAGAAAGTACTTCAAAACAGTTTTCATATCATTCTCTATAATTACCAAAACTAAGATAGAAAACTAAGAGTTGACTTATTTACTGTATATGATTCTGATTATGTGTATTTGTAAAAATATGGTAGTTGAATATACACTGTAGTTATTAATGTTTTTTCTATTAGTTATACATCTATTATCATCTATTAATAACTCCACTATTGATTCTTTGAATATCAGGATACCTGTCCTGTTGTCGCTTTCTTGATGACAACCAGATTGTTACAAGCTCTGGAGATACCACTTGGTGAGTAGAAGGATTGCATGTTGAGTTTTTGTTCTGTGTTTTTATCAAGTCAACATTTTTATGCTAAAGCTAGGACATTGGGGAAACTGGGATCTTCATCGTGTACTTTGTTTTTATAGTGCACTTTGGGACATTGAGACTGGCCAGCAGACAACCACATTTGCTGGACATACAGGTGATGTCATGAGCCTGTCATTGGCCCCTGACACCCGGTTATTCGTCTCTGGTGCTTGTGATGCCTCTGCTAAACTCTGGGATGTTCGAGAGGGCATGTGCAGACAGACATTCACCGGCCATGAGTCTGACATCAATGCCATCTGTGTAAGTTGTGCAAAAAGTTCCTGTGCTTGCCCTTTGAGATTATACTTCAGTGCTATTTATATGGATTTTTTTTTTTCCTGCATTAATAAGTTCTGTGTTTTTTTTTTTTTAGTTCTTCCCTAATGGCAATGCCTTTGCCACGGGCTCCGATGATGCCACCTGCAGGCTGTTTGATCTGCGTGCTGATCAGGAATTAATGATCTACTCTCACGACAATATCATATGCGGCATCACCTCTGTTGCATTCTCAAAGAGTGGCCGTCTTCTTCTGGCGGGATATGATGACTTCAACTGTAACGTGTGGGACACACTAAAAGCTGACCGTGCTGGTAAGTAGTTGAAACAATATCCTTTCCTACATGATAGAAATGTATGCTTGGTTCAATAATTAGACATGCACAGTGATGAAATGTACTTGTTTGCTTTCTGTCTTGTTTTTAATCCCGTCGACTAAATCACAACTGTTGTGCTTTCTAGGTGTGTTGGCTGGACATGACAACCGTGTTAGCTGCCTGGGAGTTACTGATGATGGCATGGCAGTTGCAACGGGATCCTGGGACAGTTTTCTGAAGATCTGGAATTGAAGCCTGAAGGTTCTTTTTTTTTTTTTTTTTTTTTTTTTTTTAATTGTTTCAAATTTTCTTACATTTGTACCCAAAGTTATTCCTTGTAAAGTCCTAGTCCTAAACCTGTAGTTGCTTATGTTTGTTGAAGCCTCATCTTTTGCTTGGCTGGAGTGGAGGTTGATGTGTGGGTTCAATGAGTTGTCTTTTGCTGGGCTGCATGTTTGAGACACCTGTTAACTTGAATGGATGTTGGCATTCCCTTTTTGACTTTCGCAATCAACAAAACATTCTTGCCCAGTTTTCAGTAAGCTCTATATAAACGTCAAAAAACTGGAACTGTTTCTTCTTTTTTTTTTTTCCATACAAGACATGCTGTTGGGAGAAACAAACCCAATGGTGGAGGTGCATCTCTTCCACTGACCAATTAGTGCTCCTCGAATAAACATTTCAACCACTTACAGTAACATCAAACTTAACACACATAACAGTACTTCAAAAACTTGTTGACAGTTTTCCATTAAACTGAATTCTTGGGGGAACTAATTGATTTCTTCCATTTGGGAGGCTCCTCCATGAGGCCAAAAAAACTGGTTGTGTGTATATATAAAGATATATATTGAACACGCATTCTTATGTCAGTCTGTGTGATTGCTTTTCATTAGATCTTTACCCAGTCGGTCTAAAAAATTACTCTTGACGGAAGGTTGAATTGGCTAAATTGTAGATCAGGTTAGATTAGTTAAATTCTAAATTTCATTTGTCTTTGTTTCCCAGATGTTCTTTTAACTCCAAAGTTGACTGGAAGACCATTACAACTTCAGAATGTTCACAGCATCTTCTTCTACACTGTTTAAACTGACTTGGACACCACGAAAACGAAGGGAAACCAATGCCTTTCCTACATAAAGAAGAGCACAATTGTTTATCACCTAGTTAAGAAAGGATCTCCTGTGGTATCAAATCAGAAACTTGTGCATTCCTTCTTGGACCATTTTATGTTACCTTGAAAGAGAAAAACAACACTATCATCCCATGCAAATGTGTGCGTCTTGAAAGCAAATGTTGGAGTGTAATTGTACAAATTATTTAACTTTTTTTTTTTTTTTTTTTTTTTTTTAAGAATTCTATTCTGATGGTTTGTTATTCTTGATGGCTTTCCTTTTTTTTGTCATATTTCTTTAGTGGTTTTAGATATGTTTGAATTACAGCTTGTCTTTCTAATCCAGTTAAAATCATATAAGACAGATGAGAGAAAACATGCAGCAAGTAATGCAAGTAAAAGCTTGGATCATATTACACAAGCAGCTTTCAAAATGTCCATGATGTATTTATATACTAGCTGTTTTTGTTTCATCACAGCCTTTTGCACATGAAGAAGCTTTGCCTCTCAACTAATACTATGTTAACTAACCAAGCACATGCTATAAGTTATGAATGCTCATTCCAGTACAAAAGGAGTTATTACGAGTAACTTACACAGTTAACCCCCTTAATTCTTGTACATGCCTTTGACTTTGGGTGGGAAGGGGTGGGGTAGCAAGGTAGGTGCTGAGATAATTGGGGCATGGCTGGATTTTATTATATGGATGGGGGATTGTGTTTAGTATCCACTTTGAGTGAAACACCTCACCTGACTAAATAGACACTTCCTTTGCTTGGGACTGCAGTTGCAACTCTGTGAATGAAATGTACAAATCAATGTCTGAAAATAATGGTCTGATGTTTTAAGTTAAGACATTTAATTTTGTCTGCCATGAGTTAATTTAGATGTGCATGCTGTAGACTTGCTTTCAATGGTGCAAAATCCTAGATTCTTTTTTTGTTTCTGAAAAGGAGGGTAACCTATTGATTGAACTTAATAGAAGCCAAATTTTTTTGGCTCCAACTCTGCATACATCATGTACTAATACTGGTAATGCTATGCACCAGAGTGAGCAAGAATGGAGAAAGACTTAATATTGATTGCATACTTAGTGTAAATTATGCTTACCAGTTCTATTGATGCCAATTTTTGTAATAATTATAACAATCATTGTGAGAATTCTATCCTTGATGAGTCCTTTTCTCTCCTTCAAATCTTCACACTCAATGGAACAAAAACGTCCTCACATACTGTCCATACTAAAACTTTTGTACATTTTTTTTTTCTTGGTCTTAAATTGAAAATCAGAGCATCTGAATGACAACATTTCACTGTATACAGAAGCACTTTTGTTAAAGTTGTGACATATTTTCACTTTTCTTTTTTCTGCAATGATGTACAATAAATGTGATGTATTCGTGTGTGGCCACAAGTGAAAATGCAATTCAACTGAGATGGATTCCCTTTTCTCTTTCCATTAATATTATAGAGCTCTGCACCCTTATGTACCTTTTCACTTTTTGTATTTCATTTCAGTCTGTTGGTGTTACACGGTGAGCTGGATGCAAGATAGATACTGTACTAAATTGTACTGTTATTGATTGAAAAATGTAATAAAAAGCTGTTTAAGATCTCTTTTTGTTGAGTTGAATATAGAAACTACTTTGTATATTTAGTTGTGTTTGGAAGAGTGTGTAAAAGTTTCCTATACATTACTAGATTGGTGTCATTCAGGTTGGTATGGTTTCTCCATAGACCCGAACAAAATCTACCTAACATTTATAACACTGGACTGGTTAATGAATTACAGTTTGGTGGTGGTGGTCTCTACTACTCCTATTTTCACTACCATATACCGGTACTGTTACAACAAGGTGTCTTTCATTGTCAGACAAACCAGCCCTATAAAATACTACACAGATTACACATATCTATATATCTAAATTAAAACTCATTCTCACGGGTTGACTATTTAACTATAACTGTATTGTACTGCTATTTAATGTTTGATTTAGCATATATCAGTTTTTTATATACAAGTACATACCAATAAATTGGGTTGGCATTAGAACACGTTTACAGGTAGATTTTTTTTAGACTGTAAAATAAATTAAAAATAACATCCTCTGTCAAACTTTATTAACGTCTCGGACTGAGCTCAGACTTGCAATTTAATTTATAGTAAAAACAAACAAATGCCAGCTTCCTTTGCACATTACAGAAATCAACAACAACAAAAACTAAATGACAGTGAGGATGTAAAGATAGGTCTCATGTCAGCTTCTGTTACACATCAAATTGTCTTATTTCCAGACCAAGCTAACCCAAGAGACTGATTCTACTTTACAATTAATGTTTTACATTTACATTCGCCCTGACAACTACGGAGTCAGTGACTGAAAAACCGGGTAAAACAGAAATGACATTGTGAATACAGGCTCAACTTTAAAGCTCTTTCTCTGGGATGTGTGTTAAGGTGTCTTCATTGTGTGCGACCAACGTAAACCGCCATCTTCCCATCACTACCAGCCAACGTAACAACAAACTAACGGAAGCTGCTGTAGTGGACACACTGGACTGACCCACTATACTCCGTCACGGGGGGAGGGGGAGCGAAATCAAAATTATAAACAATACAATTTATTGAGTTGTATTACATTATGTACGAAATAGAACACATAATATACCAGTAAATGTGTTTTTACTAATATGTACTTACGAATGATTAAATTACGGTCTACATCAACGACACAATCTATACACATTACCCGCCATGAAATGAAACCGTCCACTCTAATGACGTAGTTCCCGTTTGCTGAGATAATGCCATTTTGGTAGGCCTGACATCTGGGTCTCTCTTTCGCCTCGTGGAACAAAATATATATATATATATATATTCCCTTCTGTGTTTCTTTCTCTACATTTGGGACGAGGCAAGCGTTTTGTTGAAGTCGGATAACTTCATCGGCCCGCGCAAGCCACTACGAGGACGTTGTTTTGTAGTAGTTACAGGGACAGTACGCAGTTTTCGGTTAGCGGCAGTTGAACGGTCGTCGTCCAGTGTTGACGACACAGCTCCCCCGTCCCAACGAACAAAGGAAACCGTGAGGTCGGTGCACGTCCGTTAACGCAGGAGGAGCGGGGTACTGTTTATTAAATTATACAAAAGTTCATTCCACCCGTACGCTATTTTTTTGTTATGGTATTTCGCCTTGAGACGTCTTTTCCTCAAGTATATCCAAACAATTAGCCTGACTCATTCAGTCTTGTTAGCAACATCGGCTAAGGGCAGCTAACGGCTAACTTTTAGCATTGTTTTGATCCAAGAAAGGAGTTTTATTTTTTATTTATTTATTTTTTGAGCGGGGCAAAATGGCCGAAGTTTATATTCGAGTGGCGGAGGAGGAAAACGAGGAGCCCATGGAGATCCCATCCGAGGACGACGGCACGGTTCTCCTTTCAACAGTGGCAGCTCAGTTTCCAGGGGCGTGTGGCCTACGGTTCAGGAGCCCCGTGTCCCAGTGCATGCGAGGAGTGCGTCTGGTGGAGGGGATCCTACACGCTCCAGAAAACGGATGGGGAAATGTCGTGTACGTGGTCAACTATCCAAAAGGTAGATATGAGCACTTTGCATTCACTTGTCTTTGTGACTTTACACTTTGTCCGAACAGGTGACGAGATGTAACGTTATTTATAATTCATGATGTGGCTTCAGCGCGCACTGAAAATAGACACGACGAGTTGTTTGTCCACGCCCACCAAAAACCCATTCATAAAATTAACAAAACAAAGACCAATGGTTTCTGTACAGTTAATGTAGGGGTCAGCTGCCCAGCTAAATGTCACATCAGTGGAGGTTATATGGTTTTTTTTTGGTGTTGTATTAAATTATACCAGGAGGCGTTTGTAATGACACCTGAGTGTAATGCTATACAATTCATCAGGACTTCCAAGTACAGATTCTCAAATTACCTTAAAGCTGTTGACACCTCCTTAAAGGAGGATTTTCTGTAGGGGTGTTGTAATATAGCACTTTAGTTTTCAGCTAGATAGACCCAATAAATTATGCATAACTGTCAACAGCATAATCATTGATATGAAGGACAAACATGTTAGGATCCATTTGCTATTGATTTTTAAAGCAACCTGTCTGTAGTATATATTATGCATTATATGTAGTCCATGGACAAATATTCACACCAACAAAAAATGTTAAGTTTTTTTTAGACAATGGCAACAAACTGAAAATACTGATTTGTATATTTTGCTCTTGTACAGCTTTGGTCTTGGCAGTTATTTACAAAGTCAGCGCGGTAAAAGCAGAGAGAGTCACGATCTCATGGCCGTCTGTCAGGTTAAAATACGATTTCTCTGTCTTGTTCATATTTTAGACAACAAAAGGAAAATGGAGGAAATCGATGCATCATCAGCTGTGAAAATGAAGAGAGGGGACATGAAGACATCTGATCTGATTGTACTGGGTCTTCCTTGGAAAACAACTGAGCAGGACCTTAAAGACTACTTTAGCACATTTGGAGAAGTCATCATGGTTCAGGTATAACATTGGTAACGTTAATAAAATACACATTTCTTGGTGTTGCATGTGGTCACAGTTGATGTTCATCACTCGATATTTGTGTCTTGTCTCAGGTAAAACGAGATGCCAAGACCGGAAACTCTAAAGGATTTGGCTTTGTGAGGTTCACAGAGTATGAGGCTCAAGAAAAGGTGATCTCCCAGCGCCATATGATTGACGGCAGATGGTGTGACTGCAAGCTCCCTAACTCGAAGGTGAATCTGGTAATGTCCATGCGCATACCCACACATTACGGGAATTAAAACTATGTACGCATTTATTTTCAACACTCTGTAACTTGTTTTATTTCTTACATTGCATCCCCTCCTGTTAACAGCAAGGTCCAGATGAGCCACTGAGGAGCCGGAAAGTGTTTGTAGGTCGTTGCACAGAGGACATGACCACAGATGACCTCCGGCAATTCTTTATGCAGTATGGAGAAGTCACAGATGTCTTCATCCCCAAGCCATTCCGTGCTTTTGCCTTTGTAACATTTGCAGATGATCAGGTAAAGGGTTAGTTAAATGTGTAGAAAGGACTTCCTGTTGTAGCCGTTCCACTTCCCAGATGACCTAATTTGTGTCTTTTTTTCCCCCCTCACAGGTTGCCCAGTCTCTCTGTGGAGAGGACCTAATAATCAAAGGTGTCAGTGTTCACATCTCAAATGCTGAGCCCAAACATGGAAATAGGCAGTTTGATCGTACAACACGATTTGGGAATGGTTTTGGAGCTCAAGCATTTGGTAGCAGCCGTAGTGGGTTAGGAAGCAGCACTAACAGTAGTCTGGCTAATTTTGGTTCCTTCAGTCTGAACCCAGCTATGATGGCTGCTGCTCAGGCTGCTCTGCAGAGTAGTTGGGGGATGATGGGTATGCTGGCTAGCCAACAGCAGACATCCACATCAGGCAGTACCTCAAGTGGAACAAGCTCTAGTAGGGACCAGAGTCAGTCTTTCAGTACAGGCAACAGCAACTACGGCACCAGCTCAGCCAGTCTTGGCTGGGGAACAGGGTCAAACTCTACAACCAGTGGGAGTGGGTTTAGCTCAGGTTTTGGGTCCAGTATGGAGTCAAAGTCATCTGGGTGGGGTATGTAAGTTAAATGTTTGTATGGTAAGTATTGTGACAAAGATGAGTCTTTTCAAGAATTTATTTCTGGTGTTGATGCGTATCTGAAAACTTAACACTTTTGTGGAAGATGTTTTGTACATTTGGAAAAAATGCTAAAGATTTAATTTAGAAAGTGTTGAAGTGAGTTGTTTACCAGGATGTCCGACTAAAGTGCTATTTTTGACGTCTCATTTGTTTGTATCCATTTCAACTGGATTCTCTAATGCATGTATTGTGAAATGTGATAACCATTTTGAAAATGCATGAATGTTTGTGGTTCACCATTATCTGGCTTTGTCATCGATTTAAAAGGCAATCTTGCATTGGGAAGAATCTGGTTGAAACCTAAATGTTTTAAGTGCAACTTTTATTTGCAGTCAAGTTCTGTGGAAAAGCCTTCATTGAAATCTCTTCTGCAGTTCACCTCTCTTCCATTTTCCTGTGAGGAAGTTCCTCTTTGGCAGCATTCTTGGGGTGATATCGGTATCATTCTCCCTCTTCCCACCTGTAAATGCTATGCCATCAAAGAACGGCTTCACTCCGCATGTTCTAAGAGACGGTGGGTGTTTTCACTTTTATCCACTTTTAAATGGAAAGAACTGCGCAACTGACATTTTAAGAACTGATGAGTGCGATTGAGGATGGCTTGTGGCGAAGAGTGAAGCGATGAGTGAGCGAACGGAGAGACGCGTGAAACGGACTGGTTGTGCGGTGAAAGAGCCCAATTTGACTGCTTTTTGAGTGTGTGAGTGGAAGCTGCAGATGCTACGAGCGCCTCCCCTAACATGGACATTCATTAATTAATACTTCAAGATTTTTTTTTTTTAATCTTTGCAAGTTTTTCCTTACTCTTAAGTATGTCGATCAAGTGCAGAAATATCAAAATGTAGTGGAATGTTGTGATGAATATTTGTATTGCTTATATTATCTGATTTGAATGCTGTATGGTGTGTGCTTTCATGTTATTGAACTGATCTGTAAGTGTGTACTTGATGTGGATGACACCTGCTGAAGACTCTGGGGGACGCGAGTGATAGTGTGAGAACGTGGAGTGGTGTGTCCAATGGTTCCCAGTAGCTCTTGTTGTTTGTGGGGTGTTTTAAAACATGTCAAATGAAGGGAGTTCTCTAATAAAGTTCATTTGAATAGATGCTTAGTTGATATTACTTGAGTCAGTTTGTCAAATAAAAAAACATCTAATTCGATTCACATATCTAGGGACCTTGGGCTCTGCTGGTCGAGGTCTCCGTTTGAACCCTGACTGAAGTCTGTTCTGAAGGACGAAGACGGAAGTTCCAACACTTTCAGTGTGTGGCCTTCTCAGACATGACATGGGGTAGTACCTGTCTTTTTGCTGCTTTTGATGGCTTGTCAGAGTGAATTATTCCTTTTTATTCTTCACAGCTACTTTTAGAGGGAAGTTCTTGGGGAATCACTGTCTTTATTTGAACTTTAACATATGAGCTCAGTAATGTGGCATCACCTCACAAGCAATGTTAAAAAAATAAAAATAAAAAATCTAATTTGGCTAAAGTAGTAAGAACTAATGGCACATTGCTGAGCTGTGGAATTAGTGATGGGGATTTTTACATTGCCTTATATATTCAGTGGCCACTTTATTAGGTACGCCTGTACAGTCTTGCAGTTTAATCCAACTGTTCTGCTACAAATGGTAATTTTATTAAGTTTGTAATATGACTGCTTTGACATTGAAATTTGTGAATTTAATTAGGTTTAATACTGAGTTCATAGTCTTAGGTGATGTTTTACTTTCGGGGCTACAGTATATTGAGGTTTTTCTGATTTATTCTGTTTCCGTCCCTATTTATGTACACAAAGAGGGGAAGAATATTAGAGAAACCTGAATAATGCACTCCAGTATGTTATAAAAGTAGACATTATGGCAGGTGTATTGGATTGCATTAGATTGCACGTGTACCTAATAAAGTGGTCACTGGGTGTACATTATGGATAGTTTGCCTGACAGTCTTAAGTCCATTTGAGGTTTACCAAAATATTTAATTATTAATAATAATCTTAATAGAAGATTTTTGTAGTCAGTGTCACTTTGACAGTGCTTTTTAAAAAAAAAAATTACCTACATTTGTATTTGTTCATACATTTGTATTGAATGTCAAACCAGTGCCAAATGCACTACATTTTGACATTGCATCAGCAGATCCCAGGACAGATAACGGTCAGAAATCTGCAGAAAGTGTAAAATAAAACTACTGTAATGTGACATAAGATCTTATGCTGTAGGTTAGTTTAAAGTTGAAATGCATTTTTCCCATGAAAGAATGATTATGGCACCTTTATGACACTGAACTCACTGTCATGTATTAGTCAGCCTTCATGTTTATTTGAATGTTGGGTACAAGTGAGACACTGCAGGGCCTGCCTGTGTCTTGTCCTTATTGTCTGCTTTCCTCCTCCTCAGTGTCTCTGCTCTTCCTCTTCCCAGTACTCTTCTTTTTCAAATCCCTCTGCTCCTGGTTCAGTTCCTCGCTTTTATTTTGTATGTAGATGGACTGAAATAAATAAAGGCAAATTAAACATTCAATTTGCTGTCTGCTGTAGAATATATACCCCTACACAGTTCCAGTATTATGGAGGATGAAAGGTGGCTCATACATTATTACACACATACATATAGGACATAAACTCTGTACAATTCCTGTCTGACAATGAAATAACTCACTAGTGCAGTACTGCGACGGGCTACGAGCTTCACATCTTCTGTAGACACAGTACTTCTTTTAGCATGCCTGAAATTAGAGAGTTAAGAGATTATACTCCTATATGCTGGATTAAGACAATTGAACAAAAGATCTACTCAGGTATTTTGGCTAAAGTACAAGAAAGTTCAGGGTTAATTTATCTGCTAATATGGTTACAAAATAAAAGATTCTTACCTGGCAAAGGCCTCCAGGTCTTTAGCAAATATATCTGGGGAAAAAGAACAGTTGGATGTTTACTTTAGACTGACCTGTGGCAATTATGAAATGGAATTATATTGAACATTATTTCAAATATTTTGTTCACCTCTATTTACATACATAAGGGCTCAGAATATTAAAATACTTTGTAGTTAGTTACACATATACATTCTTCACACAGTCAACACAGCGGGAGTTTATCTGGACTAAATTGGATGGATAAATTAATTCAGTGACCACTTATTTCCAAATTCACTTTTTTCACTCTCAACCACCAAAACGCTGCTTTTCTTACACATTTTTACATCATTTTTAATAAAATAAAATTTAAGTAGATGCCAATTCACTAATTTGAACATATTGCATCAACATTTGCTATTCAGTTTCATATAATCTATATAAATGAGCAGATCTTTGGAAGAAGTTTTTATATTCAAACATTAACTCAGCCAGACACAAGAGTTGGCCGGGAGACGGAGAGGAGTACATTATGTGTGGTAACGATGTACTGAATGCTGCCTGGATATATCTGCAGATTGCCAGAGATGGATGGAGCATACAATGTGAAGTGGTTAGTATGTTGTGGTCAAATGCAGAAGACAGGGTTGTGTCGCACTGCTGTACGTCTGTATGAATTACAGTAGTAGCTACCCTTTACATGTGTGTATGGTATATAAACACACTTTTTGTATTACATTACTGGATTTACTTTGCATTTTGGGATAACTTCGCAAAATAGGTTAAAAATAAAATATTGAAGCACAAGGCAGGATTTCTGATTTATTTCTATTCAATAAAATTTTTCAATGCAACTTTATTTGTATAGCGTCAAATCATAACAGAAGTTACAAAGTTACACTGACACGTTTCAGGTAGAGCGGGTCTCCTGTGTTTGTTTTTTTGAACTATTTTTGGGGACATTTTGTGCTGACAGTAAATGAGGTGACAAGGTTCAGCCAGGTTCCTGTGTTGCAACTCAAACCAGGGCTAATGTGATTACATTGTCAACGTCTTTAAACCCTCAGAGCAACAGGATACCTCAGTACTGTAGTAATGGTAGACTGAGCTGATGCTGATTGAGACCAACTATTGTACCAAGATGCATGCTGGTAAACAACTGTGTGAAGTTCTGGAAAAACACTTGAGAAAACTCGTAAACACGACAATTCAATGTAACCATAGAGCTTTATATTACATTATTGTTTCAGAGCTATTATTGGATTGGACAAAATGTACAAATGTACCCAATAAACCAGTAACTCAGTTGATTCGTGTGACTGGATCTGCTGCTGGGTTGTATAAGTTATGCTTTGTAATGATGTGTTGTTATAATATGTTACATTTATAAAGAGGAGGAGGAGACAGGACATATTTTGCTGCCTAATATGTATTAACATGCCACAACCTGAGGGACAGTGAGTGACCTAGACCAGTGTTTCCTAACCTTTTCCATTAAGGGACCCTTTTTTGTATCATTGAGTAAACTGAGGACCCCTGACTATGTGACATACTTTGAGTATTTCAGACTATATTCAATGCACAGCACTACCACTTGTGACTGAGCAATTTGGATGATTTTTGAGTTGACCAGTGAAAATTACCAAGAGATGAGTTGTCCTGATATTTTAGGGACCTTTTAATACAATTGAGTCTGTATTATGTTTTGTTTTGTTTTTTTGGGCAATCATACATATTATTATTATTTTTACAAATTCAGTGTTTAAAATCCTGAGATATACTACTGTGTATATTTCTAAGTTTTCTTACACCCCTTAAAATCACTGAAGATTTGGTGATGATATTTTTACCAGTCTGTATATATTTGATACTTGCTTTGGCTTCACTGTTAAACGTCTGTTTCCATGCCAATAAAGCCCCTTTGTATTGAATAGAGCTGGACGTTGACTCCCTCTGTTGGACAAATAACACTGAACAAAACTTATTTTATTGAACCAATCTAGAAAAAGAAATACGCACAATTTAATCTCTATCCAAACAGCAAGACATACTAACGTTAGATTGATAAGTAGACGCTGTACACTTGACAACAGTCTGTCTGAAAGTTATAATGTAATATATGTGAGTATCCTCGCTGACACCCACCACATTGTCTCACTGCTGTCTCGGCTATGGCTGCGATCACTTGTCGGCTGAACTCCCTCCGGTAGTCTTCTCCCATCTTCTGACAAATGCGACTCACAGTATAATGCACCGCAGCCTTTAACCTCTGAAATTAAAACCATTAACATCAGATTAACCTCTGAAATTAAAACCATTAACATCAGATTAAAATGCACCAACGTGTCGCTAACGGCGTCCAACTGTAACCAACGGCTGTGTAACCGTTAGTTAGCTTTAACTAGCTAGGTAACGATAATATTCGCCACACCTGACGAGCTGTCACATAAGATCAAATTAAAGCTCTCACCTGGTGCGCCTCCTCTTTATCTACGGACATTTTCTTGTGAAGAAAGGTTTTGTTCGGCCACCGGAACAAAAGGAGATTACTTACAATGACTGCAGTTAAGTAAGTTCGTTAACAATGCTGGGGACAACTTTGTAAACACATATTTCAGCTGAAGCTAACAGTTAGCTCAAAATGAAAACTCGCGGCACAAATTTACCAACAAACCAACAACTGCTTGTGTTTAATTATTTTATTTAATGTACAACTTTTATAGCATCATCGTGTGGTCCGGAGGAGGTACTGCAATGTTAAAAACACACATTTAACCCGTTGATTGAACAACACGTTATAATATTCAAATGACATGCTTTTTTTTAATTAAGTTGTCCATTTGATGTGTGAATTAAGTCTGAAATGGTCTTAAAGATCACAGAGTCCTTTTATAAATTTGCTTGCAGACTTTATCCTCACAAGTAAGTTCCTGAAGAGAGAAAACAACAAGTTGTAAAACTTTACAATATAACTTATGTTTGTAAAAAGAAAAAAAAACAATTGTAAGTAAGTATATCATTGATTGAATTGTTGTATCTGTTTTCAGGGGAGAGCGTGAATATTTATAATTTTCCACGTGCATGACAAAATACTAGAAATCTGCATAACATATGACAAATCAGGAGAGCCACAAACACTAATATATATATATATACTGTATAAACACTGTGTAAACACTGTATATGAACTGCGTACCAGATGAAGCTCGTCACCCTGAATCCAGTGAGTCCATCCTCGGTTCTTCTTTTCTCCTTTCTGTACACACACCAGCCTATCATTTTCCCAGTGGACCACAGTCTGATAAAGGAAGAAAATGCAGCAAACTACATATATAAGAATGGTAGAAAACAGGCTGGTGTATGCACGGATCTGTATGAAAAAGGCTTTTATTTTCTTATATTTGTGTGGTAATGATCACTGAAACATTACCTTGCATAACCTGTTGTCCATCCCTTTAGTCACCTCTGTGAACTCTTCTCCAATTTTGAATGAACACTCGTAGTTTCTGAACGTAGTGAACGTCCTGATTGAGAAACAGTCTCCATCTTGTTTAATCACTTTCTGGGGCTTCAACATCGAGGCAATCTTGCGTGTTGCAAAATCAATGCCTGCGTGCCAAAATGAGAGGAACTTTACCCTGCTTCTACGTCTATCATCACGCTTTGGTCCGAAAACTAATTTACACTCAACTTCCACTCACTCTCCAGGTCATTGACAAAAATAAAATGCACATTAATTCACATAAATGATGCTGTGAATATATTCACTACAGATAAACGGCTCAGTTTACTATACAAAAATATTTCCCTCATATTATAATTACACATTTAATTTAAGAAAACACTCAAATATCAGTGTGTATTTTCTTTCTTTAAAAAGATCCAGTGACTTACCAAGTGCCACCATGTAGCCCTCAAAATTGACATTGCTGCTAATGTCCCACGTCCCGCTGTAGTCGACAGGCATGTTGGATGTTTACTTGACTCTCTAGAAGACTCTACAGCTTGAGTATGGACAAGAGAACAGATTTAAAGATAAAGGGTGGGGTGTTTCATTGTGTGTCAATATGGGGCAGGGGTGATATGTTGCTGGCTGTTGCTCTTTCAGACACATACAGAGGAGGAGCACTGGAGGGCGGAACAACACTTTATTTACACATAATATGAGGAAACTATTCCCTTCCTGTTGAGATGAAAACCTCTGTACAGGGTGCTCTTCTTACATCTTATAATCGCACCTTTTAATACCAAAAACAATCTTAATCTTTAAGTTTAAATTTGTGTGCAGATGTTGGGCTTTCAACATGCAACAGACGTCTCTGTGCATGTGCAGCGTGAAACACAATCCTTCCTCCTGCTCACATGTGGAGCTGCTGGCAGTTCTTCAGCTATCAGGTACAGTGTTAACAGCAAACGTGTGCCTGAATGTGCAACATCCATGTTCCTCTACATGCTAATCTTCATGGCGTATCATAGCAGCAGATGGATACCGAAGAATCAGAGATTAAAGTTGTAAGTGCTGTTGTTGTTTCTAGTCTTTTTAATCTTTTCTGTTTAAATTTGATAGAAAGAAAATACCCTGGATGTTAATTTATGTTTTATTGATGTTCCATTTGTAGTCAGATAGTGAATGCAGTGTTCACGGCACTTGTTCTGGTCCCTCAGTTCTACGTCATGGGAAGGTAAGTAGGACAAAGGTGATGGCATCGAGGCTTGTGGGTCATTTGTACAAGAGGGGGAACGTGCCGTTAATAATCATGATGTTTGTTTTGTTTAAAAAGGCCAAAATCCTCAAGATACTGCAGGCAACCTCTTCTGAACAACCTGTCGGCCTCCATCGCCTTGTCCTTCATAGCTTCAGGTAGATCTCATCACATCCGACACATTTTTAAACAGTATTTTACATATGATCAATAAGACACGGCACAGATGGCACAAAGAAAAAGGATTAATATCTAGATCTCTTTCAATAGGTTTTTCAGTGATATTCACATTAATAGAACCGGTTCCTCAGAGCTTGTGGGCTGCCTATCATGTGTTCGGGCTGCTGACGTGCGGACAAGGATTATGCACTGCCATCCTGACTCTGACAGCAGCAGCATGTGTAAGAAAAAGACTGTCTGTTGTTATTAAGGTCTATAGAGAAACTGCAGCATCAGAATGAATTGTATATTTATATTCACAGGCCAAAACCACCCCTGAGCTGTACTACATGTCCCTTATTCTAACAGTCGCTTCTATTTTCAGTACAGGTGAAGTTAATTCCCTATAAAACCATTCATACGCTGAATTTTCAGTTCAAAGGAATAACACCTGCTTGTGTCTGTTCAGGTTTTTTCACGGTGCGAGGAGGACTCTGGTTGACTAACAGGCTGTCTGTCACAGACCAGAGCAGAAACAATGAGCGATAAAGCAGTCCAGCTGTCCCCACATTGTAATCGGATACTCCACATATTAAGATTTCATGTGGTTTCCATGCCACCAGCAGCTCGTAACTAAAAACCATGGGAAGAAAAAAGAAAAAAGGGGGAAAGTGACTTAATCCTCTTCACGTTTTAAAGCTCACTTTCCACTAAAAAACAAATACCACAACGCAGATGTTTAATCAATTGTCATAACTGCTTTTTATTTGTTCATGGACATTTAGATGTGTTTTATTTGCTAATAACTATGTACTTTACACAGTAGATTCGGTGTTTAATTATACAAAAACAGATGTCTGTATACAGTACTGAAAGTGGTATTTATCTCATTGGAAAAGTAAAGCTACATTACACAAACCATAGCAGGAAAATTGAAAAGGCAAATGCTTTATATTGATGAAACTAGGCTGTCCAGGTTGTAATATTTAAAAAAAGTGCAGATGCTGTTTCAGAACAAAAGTGATCCCCTTAAGAAGGTTAGTTAGAAAACAATAAACTGGAAAGTCCAGCCAGTGCAACTTGTAGATTATTTTTACCTGCTCTTTTCAATTTCCACGAGTAGCGATATAACTGATTCACACAGCCAGAATGAATTATTACTCTTCATATCATATGTATTAATCACAAATCATCTTCCACACCTAATGAGCCAAATTTTTCAAACAACAAGAAAATTATACTTATGGGAAGAAAATCAAAACACTTCAAAATGCAGGAAATAAATATTCCTGTGGCCTACGACAAAAAGCCTGTTTTGCCGATGTGATGCTTACCTTACAATGAATGGGAAGAATATTTCGTCGATGTAGTGAAGATACATCACAGACACTTTTTATGTCTCTTTTCAGCTTGTTCTTTACTTGTTTTTGACTGCTGAATGTCAGTAACAACCCCCTTATTTAAATATGGTATATAAATCAACCTAAATTGAAATAAAACTGCTCTTGTTTGGACTCTATCTATAAAAAGCAACTGAAGATCAGATAAAATACATGGAATGTTAATGTGATGTGTTTAAGTCAGGAATGTGCATTTTTTTTAGTGAAGCACCAAATTTCTTTGAATTACCTGAAATATTTCAATAACAAATGTTCATATTTCTATATATATCTATTATCACACAAACATGTGGGACCAGTCACATTCAGTGGGTCACCGCCACTCAATAATAGAAAACATACAATCAAGAAGTGTAGATTACACAGCTGCAAATTCACAAATTCACCTGAGATTGTACAAACACCCTGGACTGTTCGCAAATAAATCTTTGTGTTTGTTGGAACTTGTTTATCAAATATTCATGTACTGCCACCGTACATACCCTGTACTTTGTAAACTGCAGATATGTATACTTCATGTGTCTATTCGATTTTCACTCATCTCACACATCATTAGGCTTAGATAAACTATATAAAGTCTGTATATGCATTTCACACACACCCACACCCACACCCACACCCCCCCCACACACACACACACACACAGAAAAAGATTTGAATGAGGTTTGAACTGTCAGGAAAATAAAGGACCGTATAAGTTGGTTTTTACTTATTAACAACAAATTACAAATGCTTAACATTCCTGCAAACACATTTTCAAAGCTTCTGATTGATCTTTAAAGTTGAAATTTAGCTGCAACTCTTGTGGGTGAATTCATGTGTTGGAAAACTCCACATCCGCTATCTGAGCCTTTTTAAGTTGTCTTAACAGCAGTCCCATTGATGTAAGAGTTCTTTTCACAGTGTCTAATGTATGTTTTCTTACAAGCACATGAATCCACCAATGAGGGACTGGGTTTTAAACCAGCTTTCTATTACAAGTTTTCCACTGCGATACTACACAATGAAAGCTGTAATGGATTTCTTATTTGGATCAAAGTTCAAGTCTCTGCAGGTACTTTTCTAAACTCTAAGTAATTGCTGGTTAGAAGGTAGGGAATCAATCAGAAATATGCAGCAGTAATGCTATGCAGTATATATGATTTGTGGTTAATAAGCTAAGACGTGTCAGACCACGGGTCCTTTAAGTCCTGGCTCATACATTCTTTCCCACCAACCAGCTGTTCAATTAAAGCACCTCCAAAAACATAAATTGAAAGTTAGGAATGTAACCCCTATCCTATAAGTGCATTATAGTCTATATACCAAACAAGTTTGCCATTAGTAGGCTTCACCCCAGTCACAGGCCATTTGTCTGGATTGTCCTTCACTCGGCTCAGCTGGGTGATCAGCTCATGCTTGCCTTTGCCCATCACCAAAACAGCGACCTTATGGGCTCGGTTAATGGCACTGAACGTGAGGGTCATGCGCTGGTGAGGCTTGATGGGGCTCTCTGTGAGGGCCACCAGACTCTCCCCGTGTTCATCCACTTTATTACCGGGGAACAGAGAGGCCGTGTGGCTGTCATAGCCGACTCCCAGCAGCACAAAGTGGAAGCTGGAGCCATTGACCAACTTGCTGACCTCTTTCTCGTACATCAGAGCTCCTCCGTCCTCCTCCACACATAGACGCTGGTTGAGCTGCACTGGCATGGGGTGGATGTTGTAATAGGGTATCCTCACGTGTTGCAGTAAATGGTCGTGCAGGCTGTGGAAGTTAGACTCCAGTTCGGTCATTGGTACGCAGCGCTCGTCCACCATCCACACATGGGTTTTCCTCCAGGGGAAGGAGAAGTGGTGCAGGGCCAACCTGAAGTACAGAGCTAAAGGAGAGGACCCACCAGAGAGGGCAAGATGGAAAACGCCATCCTTGTGCACAGCTGCCTCCGCTGCTTCCTGTATGTCTGCAGCTAGCCTATTCACCAGCTCCTCAGACCAGGCAGACACCATCTCAACACTACGAAATTTGCCTTGCATCACTTGGAAACCGTTTGCTGACGTGCCACCCATCTGATCATTGTTGATTATCACCACCTCACTGTTGTAGCTAATTTCTCTGCCTTTCACATGGATGTCCAGCAGGTCTCCGTTGTCGGCACCCCCGGGGTAGATGCGGGGGAAAGAGCTGGCGAGGCTACTGAGTAGCGGCGTCCACAAGCCCCAGGAAGCCAGCAAGTTTTCAGTACTAATGAAGCTATTCTTGTGTCCAGCAAAAATGTGAGAAATGAGTTCTGAATAAGCTTCCCTCGGCTTTGTTGGAGTTTGCACATAGTAGTCTGAAATAGGCAAACCTAGAACATCGACATCTGCATGCTCTGTCACTTCCTTCCATTCACTGTCCTTTGAAACTGGCTTGAATAAATTCTTACTCACAAGGATTGCTGGATATTGAAGACGGCCATGCCCAAAGTGGAAAACTATTTGTTTGGGCTTGCAGTGAACGCTGTTGTGGTTCTGAAGACAAAAGACATCATTCTTGAAAAGTATGCGTGCATATCCCACCCGTTCATCTAACATCTTCCCTGAGATCAAAAGAATCGGCACACCTTCATACTGGACATCATCGATGTACGCCAAAACAGCTGAAATACACAAACAGGATCACTTTTTTTTTTTTTTACAATTCAACAGTAAATAATACATTAAATCATAATATTTAAAAAAAAAAAAAGCTATTACTCCTCACCTGCAAATGTTGGTGTGAGACTGACATGATCTTTCGTCTTATTCAGCTCCTGTTGAACCTCTGTTTGGTATGCTTGGTACTGGCCGACAACAGCTTGGTTCTTTCCTACAGGCAGCAGGGAGCTGAAGATCTGCAGCTTGTTTTGCAGGATTTCCTCACTGCTGCTCAGATTCAGGGGAAGTCTCATGGTCAACAGGGTCATGACCTCTGTCAAGTGGTTCTGTAGCACATCTCTGACCACCCCGTACTGGTCATAGAAGGGAATACGACCTTGAAGACAAAACGACAAGGGAGTACATGAACATACGAATGATCGTCTTAAAATAATTAATTACAACAGCATTGGCGCAATTTTTAAAATCACCTTTCACATCAAGGGTCTCTTTTAATAAAATCTCCACTCTCTCAATGTGTTGCTTGTTCCAGATGGGATCCAGAAACTTCTTGTGCTCTTCTCTGAATGGAAGTATCTTTGCAACCACCTTTTCACAAAAGCAGAAAACAAACCATGAAATCAAACATCTCTACTACAGAATCACGGACATACTGTGTAGGATTCTCTTACCTGCTTCCCTAGGTAATGGTCAATTCTGTACATTTCTTCATCCTTTAAGGAGTTCCCGAGCTGAGATGCAAGCACCTGAGCACTCCTAAAGTCGTGTCCAAAAGGTTTCTCTAGCACCACTCTCAGCCACGCCCTGCTGGTCGGCCTACAACTACTATTGATGTTATCAGCAATATCTGCATATGCAAAGGCTGGCACTGAGAGGTAGAAGAGCCTCCCTGCCTCTGTCATACCCTCTTGTTGAAGCTCTTGCTCAATGTTCTTGACCAGATTTTGGTAGTCCTCTAGGGTCTTCAGCTGCCGATACTGTGAGAGCCGCAGGAACTGGTCTTTAAGCACAGCGCAGCGCTCCTTGGATACATCCTTTGAGCAGGACACCGCCTTCAGGATCTCAAAGAGGACCGGTGTGCCCTTGTCAGTAGGTGTCAGTCCTCCGCCGTAAAAGGAAAAGGTGTTTGCACCTTTGACCTGGTTAACGTACAGCTCGAAGAAGCCCTGCCACAGATACTTCTTTGCCAGGTCACCTGTGCCTCCCACTATGACCACCGAAACATGGCCAGGTCTCTGTGCCTCATCTCTCTTCTCGCCACTTCCTCCCTGGGCACAAAGAGTGACCAGAAGCAGTAGCGCAGTCACAAACATGCTCTGGTCCTAACCGTCCAAACTCCTGTATGAACACAGCAATGTGAGACATTACATGTAGGCATTAATCTAGCACCACTGAGCAATTAATACATCAAAGCTAAATATATAATTGACCAAGCATGAAAAATAACTGTGAAAATGTTTCTAGGGTAGGGTGGATAGTGAATATTTTCACTATTGAGTAATCTGCAGATTTCATTGTTTAATGTCATAAAATATTGAAAAACTCAACGTGATGCATTCTTTTTTCTTTTTTGATGATGAAGATGTTTAATTTATGATTAAGTATGACAAAGAAAAGCACTCTCAGTTATGGTTAGGAGATCGACTAATTCTTTCAGCTTATTTTTTCATGTTTGTGATAAAAAACTAATTAAACATGAGCTTTCATGAAATGTTCCCAAAACTAAATAAAATTAAATGAAAAAATATTTGCACTTTGCCTTCTGAATGCCAGCAGAAAAGCTACAACTGAAAAAAATAAAGTCTAATTCACAATATGAATCTAACATTTCTAACAATGTGCACATTCAATACATACTGCTGTATTTCTTTTGCAGTGTCAAAAGATTTAACAGCTGTTCACATGTAAAATTAAACGGCAAATTTTAACATCTAAGAGCCAATACAGATACATAATCTGAACACTATGAATGCGAAGCATTAGTTAATTTAACAAATACACTGGAATTTACACAAATCTCCAAACAGATGAACAAGAAATTACTTAGCAATGTCTCTTTATCCAGCTGTTCTGAAGTCCCTGAAGACAGTGATGTGGTGCTGTGATACTGTGATGAGGGTAATGATCAGTGGATAGTGGTGGATAAGGGGTAGAGACTTTGCACTTTGCTCAGGGGCTTTGAGCTTCCAGTAATACAGTTATGTTGTTGATAGAGGGCTGGGAGTCCAAACAACTGACTTTACAAAGACCTAAAATGATTTATTTAGCCAGATAGAAAAAAGTCTTCGACAAGGCTGTTAAAAATGCAGTGGAAATCAATTAACTGGAGGAGTAATAAAGTCTTGCCTTGCATTCTTAGTTGATTGTAGGAAAACTTTCTTTATCTGATATAACATTTGGATTTTAATGTGGAGCACTGAAGAGTTGGAGCCATTGTTCTGAGGACCCTGAAGCAGTGAAATATTTCATGCTTTGCATGTGACTTAAAGGATCTCAAACAATCAATCAGTTGAGTATTTGGTGAGCAAGCAGTGCAGAGAAGCCAGAATTAAGACAGAATTATCTACAGTCACCATGTTTCTACAGTAGCCCAGGAGGGACAAACCAAACACTGGCTCTAGAAGTGCATTCGTGTTTTTCGTACGTTTCACAGCCACCACAGTTTCTAGTATTTTTATTCTTTGGCTTCATATTCAACCCAATTAGCATCTAGTGCACAGATTCCAATTAGAAAGAACATGAAAACAGGTAAACAGTTCACATGCTGCTTCATATCCGGTGACCTGGTGCAGCCAGAACAACCTGGAGCTCAACCCTCTAAAGACAGTGGAGACGGTTGGAAGAACCCAGCCCCACTATCACTCTGTCTGACTCCCCTGATGGTGCACTTCTACACTGCCATCATTGAGTCCATCCTCACCTCCTCCATTACCATCTGGGACGCTGCTGGCACGAGACTGCGGTTCTACCAGGACAAAAACCTCATACCACCCACCCTGAATCTCTGCGTTACATTAATTAACTTGGTTTTTATCTTGCACATTGCAATATCATTATATTTTACTGTTAACTTTCACACAAATACACAATATTTAGCAAATTCCTGCAAACTATACAGCTCTTCATTCATTTATTTAAATAACGGTTATATTATAATATCATTATTATATTACATACATACTGTCTCATTTTTATATTTGTATATTTTGTCTCTTTTTATTGGCTTTTCTTTATTTATATTTCTCCCTGTTTATTGTAATGCTCCAATTTACCAAGGCAAATTCCTTGTCTGTGAAAAGCTACTTGGCAATAAACCCGATTCTGATCCAAAAGACTGATAGGAGTCAGAGGAACTATATCTTCAAGGCAGTTACTGAACCCTGTTCTACTCACTGCAATGTGCAAAACAATATGCTAATTCGAATCATCAGTGTCTTGATAGATACTACATCTTCATTACTGCCCTCACTGACTTTCACTGATTTTGTTGCACCAAAAACAAACTCTAGATGTGGGAAATCTAAGTTTTTGACGGTCAACACACAGCTGTAATCTGCAGCTGCGTAGCATTATGGAGCTATAGTTATAGGCCTAGATGTTATAAACCTGATAAATGACAGAGAACATTTTAGTTTCCCCTCTCTCTGGGGAGACTGAGTATTGTACACGTTGAACAGAACGCCCACAGTATGAAGCTCATTTAATGACTGAGAGCAACATCTGGAATCCCTGCGTTCCACAATCGTGTTTACACAGTGGCACTGCAAACAGCAAAGGCCACCTCACGAGTGCTGACTGCTTCAACAGCTCACTTTTAGCTCTGATCTAGTTTTTTCTCTCAACAATAACACTTTTAACACACATTTTATGCAAAACAAGAAAAAACAGTTTCCCAAATCCCACCTAATTTATTCTTCTTTTTTTTCTCATTACATTGGTGTTTTAAAACTACACACCACTCTTATCTTTTTCATTAATTTCTTATATTTTTCTCTTATTGAGTTCTATGGTTCATTTTTTTATCTGCTAATTTCCCCACAAAAATCAGTCAAAGACGCTATGTTCATTCTATGTTCACTTCAGTCTTTTTTCAGCACATGATTCCTCCTCAGTCACAAGCTGCTTTCATTTTCTATCAGCATAGAAAATGTTTCATCACGCCAATATTCATGCTCTAAATGGATTATGTTTCCATCAAATTTGGCATAAAAAGTGTGCAAAAAACCCCCAAAACAGACAAACAAAAAAAGGGAATCATCATTTCTCCAGAGCACCCACAGGCCGTCACACGTGACTCTAAACTGACCTTCACACACACTCTTGTGTACACAACGCTTCCCGGCAATGACTTTGACTCTACCAAAATTATAAAGACGTTTCCTAAAGGAACATCATGGGAACAAGCAGTGATTCCAGGGGCCGAGCAAACCATATTAACCAGACTCCATTGCCCACGTTTACAATGACGACTTGTTTGATGGCTGACCAGTTTTGTTCATGACTGATGAAAGCACTGCAGAGATGTGGTTGACTGTATCCAGTTTGCTTTTGACACAGCCAAGTGCTCCAAAGTAAATAACATGATTCTTCTGACAACTGCAGGGATGTTTAAACTACTGACTCACTATCATAAGAACCTGATGAGCCCAAGTGTCTGTTAGCCTTCAGTACAAAGTTCATGCTTTTCATTGAGAATGCCCTTCTCACTTTAATGGCTGTGAATTTATGATCCTGGGATAATAAATCCCATCTTATACCTTCACAACATAATCAATATGTGGGTTTTGAATACTCCACTGTTCGTTTGCTTTGTTTTTTTCATCTGTTGAATTTGGAACATGTGTTTACATCCTCAAATTTAGTCACCTTACTGAAGTCTTCATCACTTTCTTTCACATAGGTTGGAAGAAAAATGTATGATGGCATTCACTGCCATCAACTTAAACTGGCCTTGAATGGCAGTGTGTGCTTTTATGTAAATCAAGATGAAGCAAATGTAGCCAACGTTCACATTGATAACACTGAGTGAGAGACCATAAACCTTCCTGTAGAGTGCTTTACATTTTCTACTAGTGATTACATTGAAGCCACAGACATAAAACCGTTGTCCTACCTGTATATCCTGCTGGTATAAAAAAAAATCCCTCTGTTGTTTACTTAGTTCACAAGGTGTGACTCTATTCCATTCACCAACGCAACTTTATTCAACTCTTAAAACATTATGCAACTATTTTACCTTAAAGTAATAGCTTCAAAATAATTTTGATTGTACACTGACTTGTACTAAAAGAATGGGGCCTTTTTAAGTCCCACTCTGTGCCCTGAACGCCTGTTCTTACTCTCATGTAACAAGGCAAATTAGCTAACAAGCTAAGCCACAGTTAACACCA